>NW_027479571.1:0-97597 GCF_051014685.1 Ptiloglossa arizonensis
TTCTGCTGCTCCAAACGCTTAACCAGAATGGCCTAGGGATAAAATACACATACCGTTGTAATCGGGGCGAGTTTCTACTTTCAGATGCAATAGGAATTTTTGGGTTAGGTCATTCCGTTCGCGAGATATGGTTGGTTGAAGCCAAGAAATGGTTGAGAAGGCAAAATATTTTTCGCAACTCTGCTGCTCCAAACGTTTAACCAGAATGGCCCAGGGGAAAAATACACATACCGTTGTAATCGGGCGAGTTTCTACTTTCAGATGCAACAGGAATTTTTGGGTTATGTCAATCCGCTCGCGAGATATGGGAGTTTGAAGCTAAAAAATAGTTGAGAAGACAACAAATTTTTCGCACTTCTGCTGCACCAAACGCTTAACCAGAATGGCCTAGGGAAAAAATACACATACCGTTGTAATCGGGCGAGTTTCTACTTTCAGACGCAATAGGAATTTTTGGGTTAGGTCAATCCGTTCGCGAGATATGGTGGTTTGAAGCCAAGAAATGGTTGAGAAGGCAAAATATTTTCGCAATTCTGCTACTCCAAACGTTTAACCAGAATGGTCCAGGGAAAAAATACACATACCGTTCTAATCGGGCGAGTTTCTACTTTCAGATGCAACAGGAATTTTTGGGTTAGGTCAATCCGTTCGCGAGGTATGGGAGTTTGAGGCCAAGAAAAGGTTGAGAAGACAAAAAATTTTTCGCAATTCTGCTGCTCCTAACGCTTAACCAGAATGGTCTAGGGAGAAACCACGCATACCGTTGTAATCGGGCGAGTTTCTACTTTCAGACACAACAGGAATTTTTGGGTTAGGTCAATCCGTTCGCGAGATATGGGAGTTTGAATCCAAGAAATGGTTGAGAAGGCAAAAAAATTTCGCAATTCTGCTGCTCCTAACGCTTAACCAGAATGGTCTAGGTAAAAACCACGCATACCGTTGTAATCGGGCGAGTTTCTACTTTCAGACGCAACAGGAATTTTTGGGTTAGGTCAATCCGTTCGAGGGATATGGGAGTTTAAAGCCAAGAAATGGTTGAGAAGGCAAAAAATTTTTCGCAATTCTGCTGCTCCAAACGCTTAACCAGAATGGGCTAGGGAAAAAATACACACACCGTTGTAATCGGGCGAGTCTCTACTTTCAGATGCAATAGGAATTTTTGGGTTATGTCAATCCGTTCGCGAGATATGGTGGTTTGAAGCCAAGAAATGGTTGAGAAGGCAAAATATTTTTCGCAATTCTGCTGCTCCAAACGTTTAACCAGAATGGCCCAGGGAAAAAATACACATGCCGTTGTAATCGGGCGAGTTTCTACTTTCAGATGCAACAGGAATTTTTGGGTTAGGTCAATCCGTTCGCGAGATATGGTGGTTTGAAGCCAAGAAATGGTTGAGAAGGCAAAATATTTTTCGCAATTCTGCTACTCCAAACGTTTAAACCAGAATGGTCCAGGGAAAAAATACACATACCGTTCTAATCGGGCGAGTTTCTACTTTCAGATGCAACAGGAATTTTTGGGTTAGGTCAATCCGTTCGCGAGGTATGGGAGTTTGAGGCCAAGAAAAGGTTGAGAAGACAAAAAATTTTTCGCAATTCTGCTGCTCCTAACGCTTAACCAGAATGGTCTAGGGAGAAACCACGCATACCGTTGTAATCGGGCGAGTTTCTACTTTCAGACACAACAGGAATTTTTGGGTTAGGTCAATCCGTTCGCGAGATATGGGAGTTTGAATCCAAGAAATGGTTGAGAAGGCAAAAAAATTTCGCAATTCTGCTGCTCCTAACGCTTAACCAGAATGGTCTAGGTAAAAACCACGCATACCGTTGTAATCGGGCGAGTTTCTACTTTCAGACGCAACAGGAATTTTTGGGTTAGGTCAATCCGTTCGAGGGATATGGGAGTTTAAAGCCAAGAAATGGTTGAGAAGGCAAAAAATTTTTCGCAATTCTGCTGCTCCAAACGCTTAACCAGAATGGGCTAGGGAAAAAATACACACACCGTTGTAATCGGGCGAGTCTCTACTTTCAGATGCAATAGGAATTTTTGGGTTATGTCAATCCGTTCGCGAGATATGGTGGTTTGAAGCCAAGAAATGGTTGAGAAGGCAAAATATTTTTCTCAATTCTGCTGCTCCAAACGTTTAACCAGAATGGCCCAGGGAAAAAATGCACATGCCGTTGTAATCGGGCGAGTTTCTACTTTCAGATGCAACAGGAATTTTTGGGTTAGGTCAATCCGTTCGCGAGATATGGGAGTTTGAAGCCAAGAAATGGTTGAGAAGGCAAAAAATTTTTCGCAATTCTGCTGCTCCTAACGCTTAACAGAATGGTCTAGGGAAACACCACGCATACCGTTGTAATCGGGCGAGTTTCTACTTTCAGACGCAACAGGAATTTTTGGGTTAGGTCAATCCTTTCGCGAGATATGGGAGTTTGAAGCCAAGAAATGGTTGAGAAGGCAAAAAATTTCGCAATTCTGCTGCTCCTAACGCTTAACCAGAATGGTCTAGGGAAAAACCACGCATACCGTTGTAATCGGGCGAGTTTCTACTTTCAGACGCAACAGGAATTTTTGGGTTAGGTCAATCCGTTCGAGAGATATGGGAGTTTGCAGCCAAGAAATGGTTGAGAAGGCAAAAAATTTTTCGCAATTCTGCTGCTCCAAACGCTTAACCAGAATGGAGTAGGGGAAAAATACACGTACCGCTGTAATCGGGCGAGTTTCTACTTTCAGATGCAATAGGAATTTTTGGGTTAGGTCAATCCGTTCGCGAGATATGGGAGTTTGAAGCCAAGAAATGGTTGAGAAGGCAAAAATTTTTCGCAATTCTGCTGGTCCAAACGCTTAACCAGAATGGGCTAGGGAAAAACCACGCATACCGTTGTAATCGGGCGAGTTTCTACTTTCAGACGCAACAGGAATTTTTGGGTTAGGTCAATCCTTTCGCGAGATATGGGAGTTTGAAGCCAAGAAATGGTTGAGAAGGCAAAAAATTTCGCAATTCTGCTGCTCCTAACGCTTAACCAGAATGGTCTAGGGAAAAACCACGCATACCGTTGTAATCGGGCGAGTTTCTACTTTCAGACGCAACAGGAATTTTTGGGTTAGGTCAATCCGTTCGAGAGATATGGGAGTTTCCAGCCAAGAAATGGTTGAGAAGGCAAAAAATTTTTCGCAATTCTGCTGCTCCAAACGCTTAACCAGAATGGAGTAGGGAAAAAATACACGTACCGCTGTAATCGGGCGAGTTTCTACTTTCAGATGCAATAGGAATTTTTGGGTTAGGTCAATCCGTTCGCGAGATATGGGAGTTTGAAGCCAAGAAATGGTTGAGAAGGCAAAAAATTTTTCGCAATTCTGCTGGTCCAAACGCTTAACCAGAATGGGCTAGGGAAAAATACACACACCGTTGTAATCGGGCGAGTCTCTGCTTTCAGATGCAATAGGAATTTTTGGGTTAGGTCAATCCGTTCGCGAGATATGGGGGTTTGAAGCCAAGAAATGGTTGAGAAGGCAAAATATTTTTCGCAATTCTGCTGCTCCAAACGTTTAACCAGAATGGCCCAGGGAAAAAATACACATATCGTTGTAATCGGGCGAGTTTCTACTTTCAGATGCAATAGGAATTTTTGGGTTAGGTCAATCCGTTCGCGAGATATGGGAGTTTGAAGCCAAGAAATGTTTGAGAAGGCAAAAAATGTTTCGCAATTCTGCTGCTCCTAACGCTTAACCAGAATGGTCTAGGAGAAACCACGCATACCGTTGTAATCGGGCGAGTTTTCTACTTTCAGACACAACAGGAATTTTTGTGTTAGGTCAATCCGTTCGCGAGATATGGGAGTTTGAATCCAAGAAATGGTTGAGAAGGCAAAAAATTTCGCAATTCTGCTGCTCCTAACGCTTAACCAGAATGGTCTAGGGAAAAACCACGCATACCGTTGTAATCGGGCGAGTTTCTACTTTCAGACGCAACAGGAATTTTTGGGTTAGGTCAATCCGTTCGAGAGATATGGGAGTTTAAAGCCAAGAAATGGTTGAGAAGGCAAAAAATTTTTCGCAATTCTGCTGCTCCAAACGCTTAACCAGAATGGGCTAGGGAAAAAATACACACACCGTTGTAATCGGGCGAGTCTCTACTTTCAGATGCAATAGGAATTTTTGGGTTATGTCAATCCGTTCGCGAGATATGGTGGTTTGAAGCCAAGAAATGGTTGAGAAGGCAAAATATTTTTCGCAATTCTGCTGCTCCAAACGTTTAACCAGAATGGCCCAGGGAAAAAATACACATATCGTTGTAATCGGGCGAGTTTCTATTTTCAGATGCAATAGGAATTTTTGGGTTAGGTCAATCCGTTCGCGAGATATGGGAGTTTGAAGCCAAGAAATGTTTGAGAAGGCAAAAAATGTTTCGCAATTCTGCTGCTCCAAACGCTTAACCAGAATGGCCTAGGGAAAAAATACACATACCGTTGTAATCGGGCGAGTTTCTACTTTCAGATGCAATAGGAATTTTTGGGTTAGGTCAATCCGTTCGAGAGATATGGGAGTTTAAAGCCAAGAAATGGTTGAGGAGGCAACAAAATTTCGCAATTCTGCTGCTCCTAACGCTTAAACAGAATGGTCTAGGGAAAAACCACGCATACCGTTGTAATCGGGCGAGTTTCTACTTTCAGACGCAACAGGAATTTTTGGGTTAGGTCAATCCGTTCGAGCGATATGGGAGTTTAAAGCCAAGAAATGGTTGAGAAGGCAAAAAATTTTTCGCAATTCTGCTGCTCCAAACGCTTAACCAGAATGGAGTAGGGAAAAAATACACGTACCGCTGTAATCGGGCGAGTTTCTACTTTCAGATGCAATAGGAATTTTTGGGTTAGGTCAATCCGTTCGCGAGATATGGGAGTTTGAAGCCAAGAAATGGTTGAGAAGGCAAAAAATTTTTCGCAATTCTGTTGGTCCAAACGCTTAACCAGAATGGGCTAGGGAAAAAATACACACACCGTTGTAATCGGGCGAGTCTCTACTTTCAGATGCAATAGGAATTTTTGGGTTATGTCAGTCCGTTCGCGAGATATGGTGGTTTGAAGCCAAGAAATGGTTGAGAAGGCAAAATATTTTTCGCAATTCTGCTGCTCCAAACGTTTAACCAGAATGGCCCAGTGAAAAAATACACATATCGTTGTAATCGGGCGAGTTTCTATTTTCAGATGCAATAGGAATTTTTGGGTTAGGTCAATCCGTTCGCGAGATATGAGAGTTTGAAGCCAAGAAATGGTTGAGAAGGCAAAAAATTTTTCGCAATTCTGCTGCTCCTAACGCTTAACAAGAATGGTCTAGGGAAAAACCACGCATACCGTTGTAATCGGGCGAGTTTCTACTTTCAGACACAACAGGAATTTTTGGGTTAGGTCAATCCGTTCGCGAGATATGGGAGTTTGAATCCAAGAAATGGTTGAGAAGGCAAAAAAATTTCGCAATTCTGCTGCTCCTAACGCTTAAACAGAATGGTCTAGGGAAAAAACACGCATACCGTTGTAATCGGGCGAGTTTCTACTTTCAGACGCAACAGGAATTTTTGGGTTAGGTCAATCCGTTCGAGAGATATGGGAGTTTAAAGCCAAGAAATGGTTGAGAAGGCAAAAAATTTTCGCAATTCTGCTGCTCCAAACGCTTAACCAGAATGGAGTAGGGAAAAAATACACGTACCGCTGTAGTCGGGCGAGTTTCTACTTTCAGATGCAATAGGAATTTTTGGGTTAGGTCAATCCGTTCGCGAGATATGGTGGTTTGAAGCCAAGAAATGGTTGAGAAGGCAAAATATTTTTCGCAATTCTGCTGCTCCAAACGTTTAACCAGAATGGCCCAGGGAAAAAATACACATATCGTTGTAATCGGGCGAGTTTCTACTTTCAGATGCAATAGGAATTTTTGGGTTAGGTCAATCCGTTCGCGAGATATGAGAGTTTGAAGCCAAGAAATGGTTGAGAAGGCAAAAAATTTTTCGCAATTCTGCTGCTCCTAACGCTTAACAAGAATGGTCTAGGGAAAAACCACGCATACCGCTGTAATCGGGCGAGTTTCTACTTTCAGACACAACAGGAATTTTTGGGTTAGGTCAATCCGTTCGCGAGATATGGGAGTTTGAATCCAAGAAATGGTTGAGAAGGCAAAAAAATTTCGCAATTCTGCTGCTCCTAACGCTTAAACAGAATGGTCTAGGGAAAAAACACGCATACCGTTGTAATCGGGCGAGTTTCTACTTTCAGACGCAACAGGAATTTTTGGGTTAGGTCAATCCGTTCGAGAGATATGGGAGTTTAAAGCCAAGAAATGGTTGAGAAGGCAAAAAATTTTTCGCAATTCTGCTGCTCCAAACGCTTAACCAGAATGGAGTAGGGAAAAAATACACGTACCGCTGTAGTCGGGCGAGTTTCTACTTTCAGATGCAATAGGAATTTTTGGGTTAGGTCAATCCGTTCGCGAGATATGGGAGTTTGAAGCTAAAAAATAGTTGAGAAGACAACAAATTTTTCGCACTTCTGCTGCACCAAACGCTTAACCAGAATGGCCTAGGGAAAAAATACACATACCGTTGTAATCGGGCGAGTTTCTACTTTCAGATGCAATAGGAATTTTTGGGTTAGGTCAATCCGTTCGCGAGATATGGTGGTTTGAAGCCAAGAAATGGTTGAGAAGGGAAAATATTTGTCGCAATTCTGCTGCTCCAAACGTTTAACCAGAATGGCCCAGGGAAAAAATACACATACCGTTGTAATCGGGCGAGTTTCTACTTTCAGATGCAACAGGAATTTTTGGGTTAGGTCAATCCGTTCGCGAGATATGGTGGTTTGAAGCCAAGAAATGGTTGAGAAGGCAAAATATTTTTCGCAATTCTGCTGCTCCAAACGTTTAACCAGAATGGCCCAGGGAAAAAATACACATATCGTTGTAATCGGGCGAGTTTCTACTTTCAGATGCAATAGGAATATTTGGGTTAGGTCAATCCGTTCGCGAGATATGGGAGTTTGAAGCCAAGAAATGTTTGAGAAGGCAAAAAATGTTTCGCAATTCTGCTGCTCCAAACGCTTAACCAGAATGGAGTAGGGAAAAACCACGCATACCGTTGTAATCGGGCGAGTTTCTACTTTCAGACACAACAGGAATTTTTGGGTTAGGTCAATCCGTTCGCGAGATATGGGAGTTTGAATCCAAGAAATGGTTGAGAAGGCAAAAAAATTTCGCAATTCTGCTGCTCCTAACGCTTAACCAGAATGGTCTAGGGAAAAACCACGCATACCGTTGTAATCGGGCGAGTTTCTACTTTCAGACGCTACAGGAATTTTTGGGTTAGGTCAATCCGTTCGAGAGATATGGGAGTTTAAAGCCAAGAAATGGTTGAGAAGGCAAAAAATTTTTCGCAATTCTGCTGCTCCAAACGCTTAACCAGAATGGAGTAGGGAAAAAATACACGTACCGCTGTAATCGGGCGAGTTTCTACTTTCAGATGCAATAGGAATTTTTGGGTTAGGTCAATCCGTTCGCGAGATATGGGAGTTTGAAGCTAAAAAATAGTTGAAAAGACAACAAATTTTTCGCACTTCTGCTGCACCAAACGCTTAACCAGAATGGACTAGGGAAAAAATACACATACCGTTGTAATCGGGCGAGTTTCTACTTTCAGATGCAATAGGAATTTTTGGGTTAGGTCAATCCGTTCGCGAGATATGGTGGTTTGAAGCCAAGAAATGGTTGAGAAGGGAAAATATTTTTCGCAATTCTGCTGCTCCAAACGTTTAACCAGAATGGCCCAGGGAGAAAATACACATACCGTTGTAATCGGGCGAGTTTCTACTTTCAGATGCAACAGGAATTTTTGGGTTAGGTCAATCCGTTCGCGAGATATGGGAGTTTGAAGCCAAGAAATGGTTGAGAAGGCAAAAAATTTTTCGCAATTCTGCTGCTCCTAACGCTTAACCAGAATGGTCTAGGGAAAAACCACGCATACCGTTGTAATCGGGCGAGTTTCTACTTTCAGACGCAACAGGAATTTTTGGGTTAGGTCAATCCGTTCGAGAGATATGGGCGTTTGAAGCCAAGAAATGGTTGAGAAGGCAAAAAATTGTTCGCAATTCTGCTGCTCCAAACGCTTAACCAGAATGTCCTAGGGAAAAAATACACATACCGTTGTAATCGGGCGAGTTTCTACTTTCAGATGCAACAGGAATTTTTGGGTTAGGTCAATCCGTTCGCGAGATATGGGAGTTTGAAGCCTAGAAATGGTTGAGAAGGCAAAAAATTTTTCGCAATTCTGCTGCTCCAAACGTTTAACCAGAATGGCCCAGGGAGAAAATACACATACCGTTGTAATCGGGCGAGTTTCTACTTTCAGATGCAACAGGAATTTTTGGGTTAGGTCAATCCGTTCGCGAGATATGGGAGTTTGAAGCCAAGAAATGGTTGAGAAGGCAAAAAATTTTTCGCAATTCTGCTGCTCCTAACGCTTAACCAGAATGGTCTAGGGAAAAACCACGCATACCGTTGTAATCGGGCGAGTTTCTACTTTCAGACGCAACAGGAATTTTTGGGTTAGGTCAATCCGTTCGAGAGATATGGGCGTTTGAAGCCAAGAAATGGTTGAGAAGGCAAAAAATTGTTCGCAATTCTGCTGCTCCAAACGCTTAACCAGAATGTCCTAGGGAAAAAATACACATACCGTTGTAATCGGGCGAGTTTCTACTTTCAGATGCAACAGGAATTTTTGGGTTAGGTCAATCCGTTCGCGAGATATGGGAGTTTGAAGCCTAGAAATGGTTGAGAAGGCAAAAAATTTTTCGCAATTCTGCTGCTCCCAACGCTTAACCAGAATGGCCTAGGGAAAAAATTCACATACCGTTGTAATCGGGCGAGTTTCTACTTTCAGATGCAACAGGAATTTTTGGGTTAGGTCAATCCGTTCGCGAGATATGGGAGTTTGAAGCCAAGAAATGGTTGAGAAGGCAAAAAATTTTTCGCAATTCTGCTGCTCCTAACGCTTAACCAGAATGGCCTAGGGAAAAAATTCACATACAGTTGTAATCGGGCGAGTTTCTACTTTCAGATGCAACAGGAATTTTTGGGATAGGTCAATCCGTTCGCGAGATATGGGAGTTTGAAGCTAAAAAATAGTTGAGAAGACAACAAATTTTTCGCACTTCTGCTGCTCCAAACGCTTAACCAGAATGGCCTAGGGAAAAAATACGCATACCGTTGTTATCGGGCGAGCTTCTACTTTCAGATGCAATAGGAATTTTTGGGTTAGGTCAATCGGCTCGCGAGATATGGTGGTTTGAAGCCAAAAAATGGTTGCGAAGGCAAAATATTTTTCGCAATTCTGCTGCTCCAAACGCTTAACCAGAATGGAGTAGGGAAAAAATACACGTACCGCTGTAATCGGGCGAGTTTCTACTTTCAGATGCAATAGGAATTTTTGGGTTAGGTCAATCGGCTCGCGAGATATGGTGGTTTGAAGCCAAAAAATGGTTGCGAAGGCAAAATATTTTTCGCAATTCTGCTGCTCCAAACGCTTAACCAGAATGGACTAGGGAAAAAATACACATACCGTTGTAATCGGGCGAGTTTCTACTTTCAGATGCAATAGGAATTTTTGGGTTAGGTCAATCCGTTCGAGAGATATGGGCGTTTGAAGCCAAGAAATGGTTGAGAAGGCAAAAAATTGTTCGCAATTCTGCTGCTCCAAACGCTTAACCAGAATGTCCTAGGGAAAAAATACACATACCGTTGTAATCGGGCGAGTTTCTACTTTCAGATGCAACAGGAATTTTTGGGTTAGGTCAATCCGTTCGCGAGATATGGGAGTTTGAAGCCTAGAAATGGTTGAGAAGGCAAAAAATTTTTCGCAATTCTGCTGCTCCCAACGCTTAACCAGAATGGCCTAGGGAAAAAATTCACATACCGTTGTAATCGGGCGAGTTTCTACTTTCAGATGCAACAGGAATTTTTGGGTTAGGTCAATCCGTTCGCGAGATATGGGAGTTTGAAGCCAAGAAATGGTTGAGAAGGCAAAAAATTTTTCGCAATTCTGCTGCTCCTAACGCTTAACCAGAATGGCCTAGGGAAAAAATTCACATACAGTTGTAATCGGGCGAGTTTCTACTTTCAGATGCAACAGGAATTTTTGGGATAGGTCAATCCGTTCGCGAGATATGGGAGTTTGAAGCTAAAAAATAGTTGAGAAGACAACAAATTTTTCGCACTTCTGCTGCTCCAAACGCTTAACCAGAATGGCCTAGGGAAAAAATACGCATACCGTTGTTATCGGGCGAGCTTCTACTTTCAGATGCAATAGGAATTTTTGGGTTAGGTCAATCGGCTCGCGAGATATGGTGGTTTGAAGCCAAAAAATGGTTGCGAAGGCAAAATATTTTTCGCAATTCTGCTGCTCCAAACGCTTAACCAGAATGGAGTAGGGAAAAAATACACGTACCGCTGTAATCGGGCGAGTTTCTACTTTCAGATGCAATAGGAATTTTTGGGTTAGGTCAATCGGCTCGCGAGATATGGTGGTTTGAAGCCAAAAAATGGTTGCGAAGGCAAAATATTTTTCGCAATTCTGCTGCTCCAAACGCTTAACCAGAATGGACTAGGGAAAAAATACACATACCGTTGTAATCGGGCGAGTTTCTACTTTCAGATGCAATAGGAATTTTTGGGTTAGGTCAATCCGTTCGCGAGATATGGTGGTTTGAAGCCAAGAAATGGTTGAGAAGGGAAAATGTTTTTCGCAATTCTGCTGCTCCAAACGTTTAACCAGAATGGCCCAGGGAGAAAATACACATACCGTTGTAATCGGGCGAGTTTCTACTTTCAGATGCAACAGGAATTTTTGGGTTAGGTCAATCCGTTCGCGAGATATGGGAGTTTGAAGCCAAGAAATGGTTGAGAAGGCAAAAAATTTTTCGCAATTCTGCTGCTCCTAACGCTTAACCAGAATGGTCTAGGGAAAAACCACGCATACCGTTGTAATCGGGCGAGTTTCTACTTTCAGACGCAACAGGAATTTTTGGGTTAGGTCAATCCGTTCGAGAGATATGGGCGTTTGAAGCCAAGAAATGGTTGAGAAGGCAAAAAATTGTTCGCAATTCTGCTGCTCCCAACGCTTAACCAGAATGTCCTAGGGAAAAAATACACATACCGTTGTAATCGGGCGAGTTTCTACTTTCAGATGCAACAGGAATTTTTGGGTTAGGTCAATCCGTTCGCGAGATATGGGAGTTTGAAGCCTAGAAATGGTTGAGAAGGCAAAAAATTTTTCGCAATTCTGCTGCTCCAAACGTTTAACCAGAATGGCCCAGGGAGAAAATACACATACCGTTGTAATCGGGCGAGTTTCTACTTTCAGATGCAACAGGAATTTTTGGGTTAGGTCAATCCGTTCGCGAGATATGGGAGTTTGAAGCCAAGAAATGGTTGAGAAGGCAAAAAATTTTTCGCAATTCTGCTGCTCCTAACGCTTAACCAGAATGGTCTAGGGAAAAACCACGCATACCGTTGTAATCGGGCGAGTTTCTACTTTCAGACGCAACAGGAATTTTTGGGTTAGGTCAATCCGTTCGAGAGATATGGGCGTTTGAAGCCAAGAAATGGTTGAGAAGGCAAAAAATTGTTCGCAATTCTGCTGCTCCAAACGCTTAACCAGAATGTCCTAGGGAAAAAATACACATACCGTTGTAATCGGGCGAGTTTCTACTTTCAGATGCAACAGGAATTTTTGGGTTAGGTCAATCCGTTCGCGAGATATGGGAGTTTGAAGCCTAGAAATGGTTGAGAAGGCAAAAAATTTTTCGCAATTCTGCTGCTCCCAACGCTTAACCAGAATGGCCTAGGGAAAAAATTCACATACCGTTGTAATCGGGCGAGTTTCTACTTTCAGATGCAACAGGAATTTTTGGGTTAGGTCAATCCGTTCGCGAGATATGGGAGTTTGAAGCCAAGAAATGGTTGAGAAGGCAAAAAATTTTTCGCAATTCTGCTGCTCCTAACGCTTAACCAGAATGGCCTAGGGAAAAAATTCACATACAGTTGTAATCGGGCGAGTTTCTACTTTCAGATGCAACAGGAATTTTTGGGATAGGTCAATCCGTTCGCGAGATATGGGAGTTTGAAGCTAAAAAATAGTTGAGAAGACAACAAATTTTTCGCACTTCTGCTGCTCCAAACGCTTAACCAGAATGGCCTAGGGAAAAAATACACATACCGTTGTTATCGGGCGAGCTTCTACTTTCAGATGCAATAGGAATTTTTGGGTTAGGTCAATCGGCTCGCGAGATATGGTGGTTTGAAGCCAAAAAATGGTTGCGAAGGCAAAATATTTTTCGCAATTCTGCTGCTCCAAACGCTTAACCAGAATGGAGTAGGGAAAAAATACACGTACCGCTGTAATCGGGCGAGTTTCTACTTTCAGATGCAATAGGAATTTTTGGGTTAGGTCAATCGGCTCGCGAGATATGGTGGTTTGAAGCCAAAAAATGGTTGCGAAGGCAAAATATTTTTCGCAATTCTGCTGCTCCAAACGCTTAACCAGAATGGACTAGGGAAAAAATACACATACCGTTGTAATCGGGCGAGTTTCTACTTTCAGATGCAATAGGAATTTTTGGGTTAGGTCAATCCGTTCGCGAGATATGGTGGTTTGAAGCCAAGAAATGGTTGAGAAGGGAAAATATTTTTCGCAATTCTGCTGCTCCAAACGTTTAACCAGAATGGCCCAGGGAGAAAATACACATACCGTTGTAATCGGGCGAGTTTCTACTTTCAGATGCAACAGGAATTTTTGGGTTAGGTCAATCCGTTCGCGAGATATGGGAGTTTGAAGCCAAGAAATGGTTGAGAAGGCAAAAAATTTTTCGCAATTCTGCTGCTCCTAACGCTTAACCAGAATGGTCTAGGGAAAAACCACGCATACCGTTGTAATCGGGCGAGTTTCTACTTTCAGACGCAACAGGAATTTTTGGGTTAGGTCAATCCGTTCGAGAGATATGGGCGTTTGAAGCCAAGAAATGGTTGAGAAGGCAAAAAATTGTTCGCAATTCTGCTGCTCCCAACGCTTAACCAGAATGGCCTAGGGAAAAAATTCACATACCGTTGTAATCGGGCGAGTTTCTACTTTCAGATGCAACAGGAATTTTTGGGTTAGGTCAATCCGTTCGCGAGATATGGGAGTTTGAAGCCAAGAAATGGTTGAGAAGGCAAAAAATTTTTCGCAATTCTGCTGCTCCTAACGCTTAACCAGAATGGCCTAGGGAAAAAATTCACATACAGTTGTAATCGGGCGAGTTTCTACTTTCAGATGCAACAGGAATTTTTGGGATAGGTCAATCCGTTCGCGAGATATGGGAGTTTGAAGCTAAAAAATAGTTGAGAAGACAACAAATTTTTCGCACTTCTGCTGCTCCAAACGCTTAACCAGAATGGCCTAGGGAAAAAATACACATACCGTTGTTATCGGGCGAGCTTCTACTTTCAGATGCAATAGGAATTTTTGGGTTAGGTCAATCGGCTCGCGAGATATGGTGGTTTGAAGCCAAAAAATGGTTGCGAAGGCAAAATATTTTTCGCAATTCTGCTGCTCCAAACGCTTAACCAGAATGGAGTAGGGAAAAAATACACGTACCGCTGTAATCGGGCGAGTTTCTACTTTCAGATGCAATAGGAATTTTTGGGTTAGGTCAATCGGCTCGCGAGATATGGTGGTTTGAAGCCAAAAAATGGTTGCGAAGGCAAAATATTTTTCGCAATTCTGCTGCTCCAAACGCTTAACCAGAATGGACTAGGGAAAAAATACACATACCGTTGTAATCGGGCGAGTTTCTACTTTCAGATGCAATAGGAATTTTTGGGTTAGGTCAATCCGTTCGCGAGATATGGTGGTTTGAAGCCAAGAAATGGTTGAGAAGGGAAAATATTTTTCGCAATTCTGCTGCTCCAAACGTTTAACCAGAATGGCCCAGGGAGAAAATACACATACCGTTGTAATCGGGCGAGTTTCTACTTTCAGATGCAACAGGAATTTTTGGGTTAGGTCAATCCGTTCGCGAGATATGGGAGTTTGAAGCCAAGAAATGGTTGAGAAGGCAAAAAATTTTTCGCAATTCTGCTGCTCCTAACGCTTAACCAGAATGGTCTAGGGAAAAACCACGCATACCGTTGTAATCGGGCGAGTTTCTACTTTCAGACGCAACAGGAATTTTTGGGTTAGGTCAATCCGTTCGAGAGATATGGGCGTTTGAAGCCAAGAAATGGTTGAGAAGGCAAAAAATTGTTCGCAATTCTGCTGCTCCCAACGCTTAACCAGAATGGCCTAGGGAAAAAATTCACATACCGTTGTAATCGGGCGAGTTTCTACTTTCAGATGCAACAGGAATTTTTGGGTTAGGTCAATCCGTTCGCGAGATATGGGAGTTTGAAGCCAAGAAATGGTTGAGAAGGCAAAAAATTTTTCGCAATTCTGCTGCTCCTAACGCTTAACCAGAATGGCCTAGGGAAAAAATTCACATACAGTTGTAATCGGGCGAGTTTCTACTTTCAGATGCAACAGGAATTTTTGGGATAGGTCAATCCGTTCGCGAGATATGGGAGTTTGAAGCTAAAAAATAGTTGAGAAGACAACAAATTTTTCGCACTTCTGCTGCTCCAAACGCTTAACCAGAATGGCCTAGGGAAAAAATACACATACCGTTGTTATCGGGCGAGCTTCTACTTTCAGATGCAATAGGAATTTTTGGGTTAGGTCAATCGGCTCGCGAGATATGGTGGTTTGAAGCCAAAAAATGGTTGCGAAGGCAAAATATTTTTCGCAATTCTGCTGCTCCAAACGCTTAACCAGAATGGAGTAGGGAAAAAATACACGTACCGCTGTAATCGGGCGAGTTTCTACTTTCAGATGCAATAGGAATTTTTGGGTTAGGTCAATCCGTTCGCGAGATATGGGAGTTTGAAGCTAAAAAATAGTTGAAAAGACAACAAATTTTTCGCACTTCTGCTGCTCCAAACGTTTAACCAGAATGGCCTAGGGAAAAAATACACATACCGCTGTAATCGGGCGAGTTTCTACTTTCAGATGCAACAGGAATTTTTGGGTTAGGTCAATCCGTTCGCGAGATATGGGAGTTTGAAGCCAAGAAATGGTTGAGAAGGCAAAAAATTTTTCGCAATTCTGCTGCTCCAAACGCTTAACCAGAATGGGCTAGGGAAAAAATACACACACCGTTGTAATCGGGCGAGTCTCTACTTTCAGATGCAATAGGAATTTTTGGGTTATGTCAATCCGTTCGCGAGATATGGTGGTTTGAAGCCAAGGAATGGTTGAGAAGGCAAAATATTTTTCGCAATTCTGCTGCTCCAAACGTTTAACCAGAATGGCCCAGGGAAAAAATACACATACCGTTGTAATCGGGCGAGTTTCTACTTTCAGATGCAATAGGAATTTTTGGGTTAGGTCAATCCGTTCGCGAGATATGGTGGTTTGAAGCCAAGAAATGGTTGAGAAGGCAAAAAATGTTTCGCAATTCTGCTGCTCCAAACGCTTAACCAGAATGGCCTAGGGAAAAAATACACATACCGTTGTAATCGGGCGAGTTTCTACTTTCAGATGCAATAGGAATTTTTGGGTTAGGTCAATCCGTTCGCGAGATATGGTGGTTTGAAGCTAAAAAATAGTTGAGAAGACAACAAATTTTTCGCACTTCTGCTGCTCCAAACGCTTAACCAGAATGGCCTAGGGAAAAAATACACATACCGTTGTTATCGGGCGAGCTTCTACTTTCAGATGCAATAGGAATTTTTGGGTTAGGTCAATCGGCTCGCGAGATATGGTGGTTTGAAGCCAAAAAATGGTTGCGAAGGCAAAATATTTTTCGCAATTCTGCTGCTCCAAACGCTTAACCAGAATGGAGTAGGGAAAAAATACACGTACCGCTGTAATCGGGCGAGTTTCTACTTTCAGATGCAATAGGAATTTTTGGGTTAGGTCAATCGGCTCGCGAGATATGGTGGTTTGAAGCCAAAAAATGGTTGCGAAGGCAAAATATTTTTCGCAATTCTGCTGCTCCAAACGCTTAACCAGAATGGACTAGGGAAAAAATACACATACCGTTGTAATCGGGCGAGTTTCTACTTTCAGATGCAATAGGAATTTTTGGGTTAGGTCAATCCGTTCGCGAGATATGGTGGTTTGAAGCCAAGAAATGGTTGAGAAGGGAAAATATTTTTCGCAATTCTGCTGCTCCAAACGTTTAACCAGAATGGCCCAGGGAGAAAATACACATACCGTTGTAATCGGGCGAGTTTCTACTTTCAGATGCAACAGGAATTTTTGGGTTAGGTCAATCCGTTCGCGAGATATGGGAGTTTGAAGCCAAGAAATGGTTGAGAAGGCAAAAAATTTTTCGCAATTCTGCTGCTCCTAACGCTTAACCAGAATGGTCTAGGGAAAAACCACGCATACCGTTGTAATCGGGCGAGTTTCTACTTTCAGACGCAACAGGAATTTTTGGGTTAGGTCAATCCGTTCGAGAGATATGGGCGTTTGAAGCCAAGAAATGGTTGAGAAGGCAAAAAATTGTTCGCAATTCTGCTGCTCCCAACGCTTAACCAGAATGGCCTAGGGAAAAAATTCACATACCGTTGTAATCGGGCGAGTTTCTACTTTCAGATGCAACAGGAATTTTTGGGTTAGGTCAATCCGTTCGCGAGATATGGGAGTTTGAAGCCAAGAAATGGTTGAGAAGGCAAAAAATTTTTCGCAATTCTGCTGCTCCTAACGCTTAACCAGAATGGCCTAGGGAAAAAATTCACATACAGTTGTAATCGGGCGAGTTTCTACTTTCAGATGCAACAGGAATTTTTGGGATAGGTCAATCCGTTCGCGAGATATGGGAGTTTGAAGCTAAAAAATAGTTGAGAAGACAACAAATTTTTCGCACTTCTGCTGCTCCAAACGCTTAACCAGAATGGCCTAGGGAAAAAATACACATACCGTTGTTATCGGGCGAGCTTCTACTTTCAGATGCAATAGGAATTTTTGGGTTAGGTCAATCGGCTCGCGAGATATGGTGGTTTGAAGCCAAAAAATGGTTGCGAAGGCAAAATATTTTTCGCAATTCTGCTGCTCCAAACGCTTAACCAGAATGGAGTAGGGAAAAAATACACGTACCGCTGTAATCGGGCGAGTTTCTACTTTCAGATGCAATAGGAATTTTTGGGTTAGGTCAATCCGTTCGCGAGATATGGGAGTTTGAAGCTAAAAAATAGTTGAAAAGACAACAAATTTTTCGCACTTCTGCTGCTCCAAACGTTTAACCAGAATGGCCTAGGGAAAAAATACACATACCGCTGTAATCGGGCGAGTTTCTACTTTCAGATGCAACAGGAATTTTTGGGTTAGGTCAATCCGTTCGCGAGATATGGGAGTTTGAAGCCAAGAAATGGTTGAGAAGGCAAAAAATTTTTCGCTATTCTGCTGCTCCAAACGCTTAACCAGAATGGGCTAGGGAAAAAATACACACACCGTTGTAATCGGGCGAGTCTCTACTTTCAGATGCAATAGGAATTTTTGGGTTATGTCAATCCGTTCGCGAGATATGGTGGTTTGAAGCCAAGGAATGGTTGAGAAGGCAAAATATTTTTCGCAATTCTGCTGCTCCAAACGTTTAACCAGAATGGCCCAGGGAAAAAATACACATACCGTTGTAATCGGGCGAGTTTCTACTTTCAGATGCAATAGGAATTTTTGGGTTAGGTCAATCCGTTCGCGAGATATGGTGGTTTGAAGCCAAGAAATGGTTGAGAAGGCAAAAAATGTTTCGCAATTCTGCTGCTCCAAACGCTTAACCAGAATGGCCTAGGGAAAAAATACACATACCGTTGTAATCGGGCGAGTTTCTACTTTCAGATGCAATAGGAATTTTTGGGTTAGGTCAATCCGTTCGCGAGATATGGTGGTTTGAAGCTAAAAAATAGTTGAGAAGACAACAAATTTTTCGCACTTCTGCTGCACCAAACGCTTAACCAGAATGCCCTAGGGAAAAAATACACATACCGTTGTAATCGGGCGAGTTTCTACTTTCAGATGCAATAGGAATTTTTGGGTTAGTTCAATCCGTTCGCGAGATATGGTGGTTTGAAGCCAAGAAATGGTTGAGAAGGCAAAATATTTTTCGCAATTCTGCTGCTCCTAACGCTTAACCAGAATGGTCTAGGGAAAAACCACGTATACCGTTGTAATCGGGCGAGATTCTACTTTCAGACGCAACAGGAATTTTTGGGTTAGGTCAATCCGTTCGAGAGATATGGGAGTTTGAAGCCAAGAAATGGTTGAGAAGGCAAAAAATTTTTCGCAATTCTGCTGCTCCAAACGCTTAACCAGAATGGAGTAGGGAAAAAATACACGTACCGCTGTAATCGGGCGAGTTTCTACTTTCAGATGCAATAGGAATTTTTGGGTTAGGTCAATCCGTTCGCGAGATATGGGAGTTTGAAGCTAAAAAATAGTTGAGAAGACATCAAATTTTTCGCACTTCTGCTGCACCAAACGCTTAACCAGAATGGCCTAGGGAAAAAATACACATACCGTTGTAATCGGGCGAGTTTCTACTTTCAGATGCAATAGGAATTTTTGGGTTAGGTCAATCCGTTCGCGAGATATGGTGGTTTGAAGCCAAGAAATGGTTGAGAAGGGAAAATATTTTTCGCAATTCTGCTGCTCCAATCGTTTAACCAGAATGGCCCAGGGAAAAAATACACATACCGTTGTAATCGGGCGAGTTTCTACTTTCAGATGCAACAGGAATTTTTGGGTTAGGTCAATCCGTTCGCGAGATATGGGAGTTTGAAGCCAAGAAATGGTTGAGAAGGCAAAAAATTTTTCGCAATTCTGCTGCTCCTAACGCTTAACCAGAATGGTCTAGGGAAAAACCACGCATACCGTTGTAATCGGGCGAGTTTCTACTTTCAGACGCAACAGGAATTTTTGGGTTAGGTCAATCCGTTCGAGAGATATGGGCGTTTGAAGCCAAGAAATGGTTGAGAAGGCAAAAAATTTTTCGCAATTCTGCTGCTCCAAACGCTTAACCAGAATGGAGTAGGGAAAAAATACACGTACCGCTGTAATCGGGCGAGTTTCTACTTTCAGATGCAATAGGAATTTTTGGGTTAGGTCAATCCGTTCGCGAGATATGGGAGTTTGAAGCCAAGAAATGGTTGAGAAGGCAAAACATTTTTCGCAATTCTGCTGCTCCAAACGCTTAACCAGAATGTCCTAGGGAAAAAATACACATACCGTTGTAATCGGGCGAGTTTCTACTTTCAGATGCAACAGGAATTTTTGGGTTAGGTCAATCCGTTCGCGAGATATGGGAGTTTGAAGCAAAAAAATAGTTGAGAATACACCAAATTTTTCGCAATTTTCTGCTCCAAACGCTTAACCAGAATGGCCTAGGGAAAAAATACACATACCGTTGTAATCGGGCGAGTTTCTACTTTCAGATGCAATAGCAATTTTTGGGTTAGGTCAATCCGTTCGCGAGATATGGTGGTTTGAAGCCAAGAAATGGTTGAGAAGGGAAAATATTTTTCGCAATTCTGCTGCTCCAAACGTTTAACCAGAATGGCCCAGGGAAAAAATACACATACCGTTGTAATCGGGCGAGATTCTATTTTCAGATGCAACAGGAATTTTTGGGTTAGGTCAATCCGTTCGCGAGATATGGGAGTTTGAAGCCAAGATATGGTTGAGAAAGCAAAAAATTTTTCGCAATTCTGCTGCTCCTAACGCTTAACCAGAATGGTCTAGGGAAAAACCACGCATACCGTTGTAATCGGGCGAGTTTCTACTTTCAGACGCTACAGGAATTTTTGGGTTAGGTCAATCCGTTCGAGAGATATGGGAGTTTAAAGCCAAGAAATGGTTGAGAAGGCAAAAAAATTTCGCAATTCTGCTGCTCCTAACGCTTAACCAGAATGGTCTAGGGAAAAACCACGCATACCGTTGTAATCGGGCGAGTTTCTACTTTCAGACGCTACAGGAATTTTTGGGTTAGGTCAATCCGTTCGAGAGATATGGGAGTTTAAAGCCAAGAAATGGTTGAGAAGGCAAAAAATTTTTCGCAATTCTGCTGCTCCAAACGCTTAACCAGAATGGAGTAGGGAAAAAATACACGTACCGCTGTAATCGGGCGAGTTTCTACTTTCAGATGCAATAGGAATTTTTGGGTTAGGTCAATCCGTTCGCGAGATATGGGAGTTTGAAGCTAAAAAATAGTTGAAAAGACAACAAATTTTTCGCACTTCTGCTGCACCAAACGCTTAACCAGAATGGACTAGGGAAAAAATACACATACCGTTGTAATCGGGCGAGTTTCTACTTTCAGATGCAATAGGAATTTTTGGGTTAGGTCAATCCGTTCGCGAGATATGGTGGTTTGAAGCCAAGAAATGGTTGAGAAGGGAAAATATTTTTCGCAATTCTGCTGCTCCAAACGTTTAACCAGAATGGCCCAGGGAGAAAATACACATAGCGTTGTAATCGGGCGAGTTTCTACTTTCAGATGCAACAGGAATTTTTGGGTTAGGTCAATCCGTTCGCGAGATATGGGAGTTTGAAGCCAAGAAATGGTTGAGAAGGCAAAAAATTTTTCGCAATTCTGCTGGTCCAAACGCTTAACCAGAATGGGCTAGGCAAAAAATACACACACCGTTGTAATCGGGCGAGTCTCTACTTTCAGATGCAATAGGAATTTTTGGGTTATGTCAATCCGTTCGCGAGATATGGTGGTTTGAAGCCAAGGGATGGTTGAGAAGGCAAAATATTTTTCGCAATTCTGCTGCTCCAAACGTTTAACCAGAATGGCCCAGGGAAAAAATACACATACCGTTGTATCGGGCGAGTTTCTACTTTCAGATGCAATAGGAATTTTTGGGTTAGGTCAATCCGTTCGCGAGATATGGTGGTTTGAAACCAAGAAATGGTTGAGAAGGCAAAAAATGTTTCGCAATTCTGCTGCTCCAAACGCTTAACCAGAATGGCCTAGGGAAAAAATACACATACCGTTGTAATCGGGCGAGTTTCTACTTTCAGATGCAATAGGAATTTTTGGGTTAGGTCAATCCGTTCGCGAGATATGGTGGTTTGAAGCTAAAAAATAGTTGAGAAGACAACAAATTTTTCGCACTTCTGCTGCACCAAACGCTTAACCAGAATGCCCTAGGGAAAAAATACACATACCGTTGTAATCGGGCGAGTTTCTACTTTCAGATGCAATAGGAATTTTTGGGTTAGTTCAATCCGTTCGCGAGATATGGTGGTTTGAAGCCAAGAAATGGTTGAGAAGGCAAAATATTTTTCGCAATTCTGCTGCTCCTAACGCTTAACCAGAATGGTCTAGGGAAAAACCACGTATACCGTTGTAATCGGGCGAGTTTCTACTTTCAGACGCAACAGGAATTTTTGGGTTAGGTCAATCCGTTCGAGAGATATGGGAGTTTGAGGCCAAGAAATGGTTGAGAAGGCAAAAAATTTTTCGCAATTCTGCTGCTCCAAACGCTTAACCAGAATGGAGTAGGGAAAAAATACACGTACCGCTGTAATCGGGCGAGTTTCTACTTTCAGATGCAATAGGAATTTTTGGGTTAGGTCAATCCGTTCGCGAGATATGGGAGTTTGAAGCTAAAAAATAGTTGAGAAGACATCAAATTTTTCGCACTTCTGCTGCACCAAACGCTTAACCAGAATGGCCTAGGGAAAAAATACACATACCGTTGTAATCGGGCGAGTTTCTACTTTCAGATGCAATAGGAATTTTTGGGTTAGGTCTATCCGTTCGCGAGATATGGTGGTTTGAAGCCAAGAAATGGTTGAGAAGGGAAAATATTTTTCGCAATTCTGCTGCTCCAATCGTTTAACCAGAATGGCCCAGGGAAAAAATACACATACCGTTGTAATCGGGCGAGTTTCTACTTTCAGATGCAACAGGAATTTTTGGGTTAGGTCAATCTGTTCGCGAGATATGGGAGTTTGAAGCCAAGAAATGGTTGAGAAGGCAAAAAATTTTGCGCAATTCTGCTGCTCCTAACGCTTAACCAGAATGGTCTAGGGAAAAACCACGCATACCGTTGTAATCGGGCGAGTTTCTACTTTCAGACGCAACAGGAATTTTTGGGTTAGGTCAATCCGTTCGAGAGATATGGGCGTTTGAAGCCAAGAAATGGTTGAGAAGGCAAAAAATTTTTCGCAATTCTGCTGCTCCAAACGCTTAACCAGAATGGAGTAGGGAAAAAATACACGTACCGCTGTAATCGGGCGAGTTTCTACTTTCAGATGCAATAGGAATTTTGGGTTAGGTCAATCCGTTCGCGAGATATGGGAGTTTGAAGCCAAGAAATGGTTGAGAAGGCAAAACATTTTTCGCAATTCTGCTGCTCCAAACGCTTAACCAGAATGGCCTAGGGAAAAAATACACATACCGTTGTAATCGGGCCAGTTTCTACTTTCAGATGCAATAGGAATTTTTGGGTTAGGTCAATCCGTTCGCGAGATATGGGAGTTTGAAGCCAAGAAATGGTTGAGAAGGCAAAAAATTGTTCGCAATTCTGCTGCTCCAAACGCTTAACCAGAATGTCCTAGGGAAAAAATACACATACCGTTGTAATCGGGCGAGTTTCTACTTTCAGATGCAACAGGAATTTTTGGGTTAGGTCAATCCGTTCGCGAGATATGGGAGTTTGAAGCAAAAAAATAGTTGAGAATACACCAAATTTTTCGCAATTTTCTGCTCCAAACGCTTAACCAGAATGGCCTAGGGAAAAAATACACATACCGTTGTAATCGGGCGAGTTTCTACTTTCAGATGCAATAGCAATTTTTGGGTTAGGTCTATCCGTTCGCGAGATATGGTGGTTTGAAGCCAAGAAATGGTTGAGAAGGGAAAATATTTTTCGCAATTCTGCTGCTCCAAACGTTTAACCAGAATGGCCCAGGGAAAAAATACACATACCGTTGTAATCGGGCGAGATTCTATTTTCAGATGCAACAGGAATTTTTGGGTTAGGTCAATCCGTTCGCGAGATATGGGAGTTTGAAGCCAAGATATGGTTGAGAAAGCAAAAAATTTTTCGCAATTCTGCTGCTCCTAACGCTTAACCAGAATGGTCTAGGGAAAAACAACGCATACCGTTGTAATCGGGCGAGTTTCTACTTTCAGACGCAACAGGAATTTTTGGGTTAGGTCAATCCGTTCGAGAGATATGGGAGTTTGAAGCCAAGAAATGGTTGAGAAGGCAAAAAATTTTTCGCAATTCTGCTGCTCCAAACGCTTAACCAGAATGGCCTAGGGAAAAAATACACACACCGTTGTAATCGGGCGAGTTTCTACTTTCAGATGCAATAGGAATTTTTGGGTTAGGTCAATCCGTTCGCGAGATATGGGAGTTTGAAGCCAAGAAATGGTTGAGATGGCAAAAAATTTTTCGAAATTCTGCTGCTCCAAACGCTTAACCAGAATGGCCTAGGGAAAAAATACACATACTGTTGTAATCGGGCGAGTTTCTACTTTCAGATGCAACAGGAATTTTTGGGTTAGGTTAATCCGTTCGCGGGTTATGGGAGTTTGAAGCTAAAAAATAGTTGAGAAGACAACAAATTTTTCGCACTTCTGCTGCTCCAAACGTTTAACCAGAATGGCCTAGGGAAAAAATACACATACCGTTGTATTCGGGCGAGTTTCTACTTTTAGATGCAATAGGAACTTTTGGGTTAGGTCAATCCGTTCGCGAGATATGGGAGTTTGAAGCCAAGAAATGGTTGAGAAGGCAAAACATTTTTCGCAATTCTGCTGCTCCAAACGCTTAACCAGAATGGCCTAGGGAAAAAATACACATACCGTTGTAATCGGGCGAGTTTCTACTTTCAGATGCAACAGGAATTTTTGGGTTAGGTCAATCCGTTCGCGAGATATGGGAGTTTGAAGCTAAAAAATAGTTGAGAAGACAACAAATTTTTCGCACTTCTGCTGCTCCAAACGCTTAACCAGAATGGCCTAGGGAAAAAATACACATACCGTTGTAATCGGGCGAGTTTCTACTTTCAGACGCAATAGGAATTTTTGGGTTAAGTCAATCCGATCGCGAGATATGGGATTTTGAAGCTAAGAAATGGTTGACAAGACAATAAGTTTTTCGCACTTCTGCTGCTCCAATCGCTTAACCAGAGTGGCCTAAGGGAAAAATACACGTACCGTTGTAATCGGGCGAGTTTCTACTTTCAGATGCAATAGGAATTTTTGGGTTAGGTCAATCCGTTCGCGAGATATGGGAGTTTGAAGCCAAGAAATGTTTGAGAAAGCAAAAAATTTTTCGCAATTCTGCTGCTCCAAACGCTTAACCAGAATGGCCTAGGGAAAAAATACATACCGTCGTAATCGGGCGAGTTTCTACTTTCAGATGCAACAGGAATTTTTGGGTTAGGTCAATCCGTTCGCGAGATATGGGAGTTTGAAGCTAAAAAATAGTTGAGAAGACAACAAATTTTTCGCACTTCTGCTGCTCCAAACGTTTAACCAGAATGGCCTAGGGAAAAAATACACACACCGTTGTAATCGGGCGAGTTTCTACTTTCAGATGCAATAGGAATTTTTGGGTTAGGTCAATCCGTTCGAGAGATATGGGAGTTTGAAGCCAATAAATGTTTGAGAAAGCAAAAAATTTTTCGCAATTCTGCTGCTCCAAACGCTTAACCAGAATGGCCTAGGGAAAAAATACACATACCGTTGTAATCGGGCGAGTTTCTACTTTCAGATGCAACAGGAATTTTTGGGTTAGGTCAATCCGTTCGCGAGATATGGGAGTTTGAAGCTAAAAAATAGTTGAGAAGGCAAAATATTTTTCGCAACTCTGCTGCTCCAAACGTTTAACCAGAGTGGCCCAGGGAAAAAATACACATACCGTTGTAATCGGGCGAGTTTCTACTTTCAGATGCAATAGGAATTTTTGGGTTAAGTCAATCCGATCGCGAGATATGGGATTTTGAAGCTAAGAAATGGTTGACAAGACAATAAGTTTTTCGCACTCCTGCTGCTCCAATCGCTTAACCAGAATGGCCTAAGGGAAAAATACACGTACCGTTGTAATCGGGCGAGTTTCTACTTTCAGATGCAATAGGAATTTTTGGGTTAGGTCAATCCGTTCGCGAGATATGGGAGTTTGAAGCCAAGAAATGTTTGAGAAAGCAAAAAATTTTTCGCAATTCTGCTGCTCCAAACGCTTAACCAGAATGGCCTAGGGAAAAAATACACATACCGCTGTAATCGGGCGAGTTTCTACTTTCAGATGCAATAGGAATTTTTGGGTTAGGTCGATCCGTTCGCGAGATATGGTGGTTTGAAGCCAAGAAATGGTTGAGAAGGCAAAATATTTTTCGCAATTCTGCTGCTCCAAACGTTTAACCAGAATGGCCCAGGGAAAAAATACACATACCGTTGTAATCGGGCGAGTTTCTACTTTCAGATGCAGTAGGAATTTTTGGGTTAGGTCAATCCGATCGCGAGATATGGGATTTTGAAGCTAAGAAATGGTTGACAAGACAATAAATTTTTCGCACTTCTGCTGCTCCAATCGCTTAACCAGAATGGCCTAAGGGAAAAATACACGTGCCGTTGTAATCGGGCGAGTTTCTACTTTCAGATGCAATAGGAATTTTTGGGTTAGGTCAATCATTTCGCGAGATATGGGAGTTTGAAGCCAAGAAATGTTTGAGAAAGCAAAAAATTTTTCGCAATTCTGCTGCTCCAAACGCTTAGCCAGAATGGCCTAGGGAAAAAATACACATACCGTTGTAATCGGGCGAGTTTCTACTTTCAGATGCAACAGGAATTTTTGGGTTAGGTCAATCCGTTCGCGAGATGTGGGAGTTTGAAGCCAAGAAATGGTTGAGAAGGCAAAAAATTTTTCGCAATTCTGCTGCTCCAAACGTTTAACCAGAACGGCCTAGGGAAAAAATACACACACCGTTGTAATCGGGCGAGTTTCTACTTTCAGATGCAATAGGAATTTTTGGGTTAGGTCAATCCGTTCGCGAGATATGGGAGTTTGAAGCCAAGAAATGGTTGAGATGGCAAAAAATTTTTCGCACTTCTGCTGCTCCAAACGTTTAACCAGAATGGCCTAGGAAAAAAATACACATACCGTTGTATTCGGGCGAGTTTCTACTTTTAGATGCAATAGGAATTTTTGGGTTAGGTCAATCCGTTCGCGAGATATGAGAGTTTGAAGCCAAGAAATGGTTGAGAAGGCAAAACATTTTTCGCAATTCTGCTGCTCCAAACGCTTAACCAGAATGGCCTAAGGGAAAAATACACGTACCGTTGTAATCGGGCGAGTTTCTACTTTCAGATGCAATAGGAATTTTTGGGTTAGGTCAATCCGTTCGCGAGATATGGGAGTTTGAAGCCAAGAAATGTTTGAGAAAGCAAAAAATTTTTCGCAATTCTGCTGCTCCAAACGCTTAACCAGAATGGCCTAGGGAAAAAATACACATACCGTTGTAATCGGGCGAGTTTCTACTTTCAGATGCAATAGGAATTTTTGGGTTAGGTCAATCCGTTCGCGAGATATGGGAGTTTGAAGCCAAGAAATGGTTGAGATGGCAAAAAATTTTTCGCAATTCTGCTGCTCCAAACGCTTAACCAGAATGGCCTAGGGAAAAAATACATACCGTCGTAATCGGGCGAGTTTCTACTTTCAGATGCAACAGGAATTTTTGGGTTAGGTCAATCCGTTCGCGAGATATGGGAGTTTGAAGCTAAAAAATAGTTGAGAAGACAACAAATTTTTCGCACTTCTGCTGCTCCAAACGTTTAACCAGAATGGCCTAGGGAAAAAATACACACACCGTTGTAATCGGGCGAGTTTCTACTTTCAGATGCAATAGGAATTTTTGGGTTAGGTCAATCCGTTCGAGAGATATGGGAGTTTGAAGCTAAAAAATAGTTGAGAAGGCAAAATATTTTTCGCAACTCTGCTGCTCCAAACGTTTAACCAGAGTGGCCCAGGGAAAAAATACACATACCGTTGTAATCGGGCGAGTTTCTACTTTCAGATGCAATAGGAATTTTTGGGTTAAGTCAATCCGATCGCGAGATATGGGATTTTGAAGCTAAGAAATGGTTGACAAGACAATAAGTTTTTCGCACTCCTGCTGCTCCAATCGCTTAACCAGAATGGCCTAAGGGAAAAATACACGTACCGTTGTAATCGGGCGAGTTTCTACTTTCAGATGCAATAGGAATTTTTGGGTTAGGTCAATCCGTTCGCGAGATATGGGAGTTTGAAGCCAAGAAATGTTTGAGAAAGCAAAAAATTTTTCGCAATTCTGCTGCTCCAAACGCTTAACCAGAATGGCCTAGGGAAAAAATACACATACCGCTGTAATCGGGCGAGTTTCTACTTTCAGATGCAATAGGAATTTTTGGGTTAGGTCAATCCGTTCGCGAGATATGGTGGTTTGAAGCCAAGAAATGGTTGAGAAGGCAAAATATTTTTCGCAATTCTGCTGCTCCAAACGTTTAACCAGAATGGCCAAGGGAAAAAATACACATACCGTTGTAATCGGGCGAGTTTCTACTTTCAGATGCAATAGGAATTTTTGGGTTAGGTCAATCCGATCGCGAGATATGGGATTTTGAAGCTAAGAAATGGTTGACAAGACAATAAATTTTTCGCACTTCTGCTGCTCCAATCGCTTAACCAGAATGGCCTAAGGGAAAAATACACGTGCCGTTGTAATCGGGCGAGTTTCTACTTTCAGATGCAATAGGAATTTTTGGGTTAGGTCAATCATTTCGCGAGATATGGGAGTTTGAAGCCAAGAAATGTTTGAGAAAGCAAAAAATTTTTCGCAATTCTGCTGCTCCAAACGCTTAGCCAGAATGGCCTAGGGAAAAAATACACATACCGTTGTAATCGGGCGAGTTTCTACTTTCAGATGCAACAGGAATTTTTGGGTTAGGTCAATCCGTTCGCGAGATGTGGGAGTTTGAAGCCAAGAAATGGTTGGGAAGGCAAAAAATTTTTCGCAATTCTGCTGCTCCAAACGTTTAACCAGAATTGCCTAGGGAAAAAATACACATACCGTTGTAATCGGGCGAGTTTCTACTTTCAGATGCAACAGGAATTTTTGGGTTAGGTCAATCCGTTCGCGAGATATGGGAGTTTGAAGCCAAGAAATGGTTGAGATGGCAAAAAATTTTTCGCACTTCTGCTGCTCCAAACGTTTAACCAGAATGGCCTAGGAAAAAAATACACATACCGTTGTATTCGGGCGAGTTTCTACTTTTAGATGCAATAGGAATTTTTGGGTTAGGTCAATCCGTTCGCGAGATATGAGAGTTTGAAGCCAAGAAATGGTTGAGAAGGCAAAACATTTTTCGCAATTCTGCTGCTCCAAACGCTTAACCAGAATGGCCTAAGGGAAAAATACACGTACCGTTGTAATCGGGCGAGTTTCTACTTTCAGATGCAATAGGAATTTTTGGGTTAGGTCAATCCGTTCGCGAGATATGGGAGTTTGAAGCCAAGAAATGTTTGAGAAAGCAAAAAATTTTTCGCAATTCTGCTGCTCCAAACGCTTAACCAGAATGGCCTAGGGAAAAAATACACATACCGTTGTAATCGGGCGAGTTTCTACTTTCAGATGCAATAGGAATTTTTGGGTTAGGTCAATCCGTTCGCGAGATATGGGAGTTTGAAGCCAAGAAATGGTTGAGATGGCAAAAAATTTTTCGCAATTCTGCTGCTCCAAACGCTTAACCAGAATGGCCTAGGGAAAAAATACATACCGTCGTAATCGGGCGAGTTTCTACTTTCAGATGCAACAGGAATTTTTGGGTTAGGTCAATCCGTTCGCGAGATATGGGAGTTTGAAGCTAAAAAATAGTTGAGAAGACAACAAATTTTTCGCACTTCTGCTGCTCCAAACGTTTAACCAGAATGGCCTAGGGAAAAAATACACACACCGTTGTAATCGGGCGAGTTTCTACTTTCAGATGCAATAGGAATTTTTGGGTTAGGTCAATCCGTTCGAGAGATATGGGAGTTTGAAGCTAAAAAATAGTTGAGAAGGCAAAATATTTTTCGCAACTCTGCTGCTCCAAACGTTTAACCAGAGTGGCCCAGGGAAAAAATACACATACCGTTGTAATCGGGCGAGTTTCTACTTTCAGATGCAATAGGAATTTTTGGGTTAAGTCAATCCGATCGCGAGATATGGGATTTTGAAGCTAAGAAATGGTTGACAAGACAATAAGTTTTTCGCACTCCTGCTGCTCCAATCGCTTAACCAGAATGGCCTAAGGGAAAAATACACGTACCGTTGTAATCGGGCGAGTTTCTACTTTCAGATGCAATAGGAATTTTTGGGTTAGGTCAATCCGTTCGCGAGATATGGGAGTTTGAAGCCAAGAAATGTTTGAGAAAGCAAAAAATTTTTCGCAATTCTGCTGCTCCAAACGCTTAACCAGAATGGCCTAGGGAAAAAATACACATACCGCTGTAATCGGGCGAGTTTCTACTTTCAGATGCAATAGGAATTTTTGGGTTAGGTCAATCCGTTCGCGAGATATGGTGGTTTGAAGCCAAGAAATGGTTGAGAAGGCAAAATATTTTTCGCAATTCTGCTGCTCCAAACGTTTAACCAGAATGGCCAAGGGAAAAAATACACATACCGTTGTAATCGGGCGAGTTTCTACTTTCAGATGCAATAGGAATTTTTGGGTTAGGTCAATCCGATCGCGAGATATGGGATTTTGAAGCTAAGAAATGGTTGACAAGACAATAAATTTTTCGCACTTCTGCTGCTCCAATCGCTTAACCAGAATGGCCTAAGGGAAAAATACACGTGCCGTTGTAATCGGGCGAGTTTCTACTTTCAGATGCAATAGGAATTTTTGGGTTAGGTCAATCATTTCGCGAGATATGGGAGTTTGAAGCCAAGAAATGTTTGAGAAAGCAAAAAATTTTTCGCAATTCTGCTGCTCCAAACGCTTAGCCAGAATGGCCTAGGGAAAAAATACACATACCGTTGTAATCGGGCGAGTTTCTACTTTCAGATGCAACAGGAATTTTTGGGTTAGGTCAATCCGTTCGCGAGATGTGGGAGTTTGAAGCCAAGAAATGGTTGGGAAGGCAAAAAATTTTTCGCAATTCTGCTGCTCCAAACGTTTAACCAGAATTGCCTAGGGAAAAAATACACATACCGTTGTAATCGGGCGAGTTTCTACTTTCAGATGCAACAGGAATTTTTGGGTTAGGTCAATCCGTTCGCGAGATATGGGAGTTTGAAGCTAAAAAATAGTTGAGAAGGCAAAATATTTTTCGCAACTCTGCTGCTCCAAACGTTTAACCAGAGTGGCCCAGGGAAAAAATACACATACCGTTGTAATCGGGCGAGTTTCTACTCTCAGATGCAATAGGAATTTTTGGGTTAGGTCAATCCGTTCGCGAGATATGGGAGTTTGAAGCCAAGAAATGGTTGAGATGGCAAAAAATTTTTCGCAATTCTGCTGCTCCAAACGCTTAACCAGAATGGCCTAGGGAAAAAATACACATACCGTCGTAATCGGGCGAGTTTCTACTTTCAGATGCAACAGGAATTTTTGGGTTAGGTCAATCCGTTCGCGAGATATGGTGGTTTGAAGCCAAGAAATGGTTGAGAAGGCAAAATATTTTTCGCAATTCTGCTGCTCCAAACGTTTAACCAGAATGGCCAAGGGAAAAAATACACATACCGTTGTAATCGGGCGAGTTTCTACTTTCAGATGCAATAGGAATTTTTGGGTTTGGTCAATCCGATCGCGAGATATGGGATTTTGAAGCTAAGAAATGGTTGACAAGACAATAAATTTTTCGCACTTCTGCTGCTCCAATCGCTTAACCAGAATGGCCTAAGGGAAAAATACACGTGCCGTTGTAATCGGGCGAGTTTCTACTTTCAGATGCAATAGGAATTTTTGGGTTAGGTCAATCATTTCGCGAGATATGGGAGTTTGAAGCCAAGAAATGTTTGAGAAAGCAAAAAATTTTTCGCAATTCTGCTGCTCCAAACGCTTAGCCAGAATGGCCTAGGGAAAAAATACACATACCGTTGTAATCGGGCGAGTTTCTACTTTCAGATGCAACAGGAATTTTTGGGTTAGGTCAATCCGTTCGCGAGATGTGGGAGTTTGAAGCTAAAAAATAGTTGAGAAGGCAAAATATTTTTCGCAACTCTGCTGCTCCAAACGTTTAACCAGAGTGGCCCAGGGAAAAAATACACATACCGTTGTAATCGGGCGAGTTTCTACTCTCAGATGCAATAGGAATTTTTGGGTTAGGTCAATCCGTTCGCGAGATATGGGAGATTGAAGCCAAGAAATGGTTGAGATGGCAAAAAATTTTTCGCAATTCTGCTGCTCCAAACGCTTAACCAGAATGGCCTAGGGAAAAAATACACATACCGTCGTAATCGGGCGAGTTTCTACTTTCAGATGCAACAGGAATTTTTGGGTTAGGTCAATCCGTTCGCGAGATATGGGAGTTTGAAGCTAAAAAATAGTTGAGAAGGCAAAATATTTTTCGCAACTCTGCTGCTCCAAACGTTTAACCAGAGTGGCCCAGGGAAAAAATACACATACCGTTGTAATCGGGCGAGTTTCTACTCTCAGATGCAATAGGAATTTTTGGGTTAGGTCAATCCGTTCGCGAGATATGGGAGTTTGAAGCCAAGAAATGGTTGAGATGGCAAAAAATTTTTCGCAATTCTGCTGCTCCAAACGCTTAACCAGAATGGCCTAGGGAAAAAATACACATACCGTCGTAATCGGGCGAGTTTCTACTTTCAGATGCAACAGGAATTTTTGGGTTAGGTCAATCCGTTCGCGAGATATGGGAGTTTGAAGCTAAAAAATAGTTGAGAAGACAATAAATTTTTCGCACTTCTGCTGCTCCAAACGCTTAACCAGAATGGCCTAGGGAAAAAATACACATACCGCTGTAATCGGGCGAGTTTCTACTTTCAGATGCAATAGGAATTTTTGGGTTAGGTCAATCCGTTCGCGAGATATGGTGGTTTGAAGCCAAGAAATGGTTGAGAAGGCAAAAAATTTTTCGCAATTCTGCTGCTCCAAACGCTTAACCAGAATGGCCTAGGGAAAAAATACACATACCGTCGTAATCGGGCGAGTTTCTACTTTCAGATGCAACAGGAATTTTTGGGTTAGGTCAATCCGTTCGCGAGATATGGGAGTTTCAAGCTAAAAAATAGTTGAGAAGACAACAAATTTTTCGCACTTCTGCTGCTCCAAACGTTTAACCAGAATGGCCTAGGGAAAAAATACACATACCGCTGTAATCGGGCGAGTTTCTACTTTCAGATGCAATAGGAATTTTTGGGTTAGGTCAATCCGCTCGCGAGATATGGTGGTTTGAAGCCAAGAAATGGTTGAGAAGGCAAAATATTTTTCGCAATTCTGCTGCTCCAAACGTTTAACCAGAATGGCCAAGGGAAAAAATACACATACCGTTGTAATCGGGCGAGTTTCTACTTTCAGATGCAATAGGAATTTTTGGGTTAGGTCAATCCGATCGCGAGATATGGGATTTTGAAGCTAAGAAATGGTTGACAAGACAATAAATTTTTCGCACTTCTGCTGCTCCAATCGCTTAACCAGAATGGCCTAAGGGAAAAATACACGTGCCGTTGTAATCGGGCGAGTTTCTACTTTCAGATGCAATAGGAATTTTTGGGTTAGGTAAATCATTTCGCGAGATATGGGGGTTTGAAGCCAAGAAATGTATGAGAAAGCAAAAAATTTTTCGCAATTCTGCTGCTCCAAACGCTTAACCAGAATGGCCTAGGGAAAAAATACACATACCGTCGTAATCGGGCGAGTTTCTACTTTCAGATGCAACAGGAATTTTTGGGTTAGGTCAATCCGATCGCGAGATATGGGAGTTTGAAGCCAAGAAATGGTTGAGAAGGCAAAAAATTTTTCGCAATTCTGCTGCTCCAAACGTTTAACCAGAACGGCCTAGGGAAAAAATACACATACCGTTGTAATCGGGCGAGTTTCTACTTTCAGATGCAACAGGAATTTTTGGGTTAGGTCAATCCGTTCGCGAGATATGGGAGTTTGAAGCTAAAAAATAGTTGAGAAGGCAAAATATTTTTCGCAACTCTGCTGCTCCAAACGTTTAACCAGAGTGGCCCAGGGAAAAAATACACATACCGTTGTAATCGGGCGAGTTTCTACTCTCAGATGCAATAGGAATTTTTGGGTTAGGTCAATCCGTTCGCGAGATATGGGAGTTTGAAGCCAAGAAATGGTTGAGATGGCAAAAAATTTTTCGCAATTCTGCTGCTCCAAACGCTTAACCAGAATGGCCTAGGGAAAAAATACACATACCGTCGTAATCGGGCGAGTTTCTACTTTCAGATGCAACAGCAATTTTTGGGTTAGGTCAATCCGTTCGCGAGATATGGGAGTTTGAAGCTAAAAAATAGTTGAGAAGACAATAAATTTTTCGCACTTCTGCTGCTCCAAACGCTTAACCAGAATGGCCTAGGGAAAAAATACACATACCGCTGTAATCGGGCGAGTTTCTACTTTCAGATGCAATAGGAATTTTTGGGTTAGGTAAATCCGTTCGCGAGATATGGTGGTTTGAAGCCAAGAAATGGTTGAGAAGGCAAAAAATTTTTCGCAATTCTGCTGCTCCAAACGCTTAACCAGAATGGCCTAGGGAAAAAATACACATACCGTCGTAATCGGGCGAGTTTCTACTTTCAGATGCAACAGGAATTTTTGGGTTAGGTCAATCCGTTCGCGAGATATGGGAGTTTCAAGCTAAAAAATAGTTGAGAAGACAACAAATTTTTCGCAGTTCTGCTGCTCCAAACGTTTAACCAGAATGGCCTAGGGAAAAAATACACATACCCCTGTAATCGGGCGAGTTTCTACTTTCAGATGCAATAGGAATTTTTGGGTTAGGTCAATCCGTTCGCGAGATATGGGAGTTTGAAGCTAAAAAATAGTTGAGAAGACAACAAATTTTTCGCACTTCTGCTGCTCCAAACGCTTAACCAGAATGGCCTAGGGAAAAAATACACATACCGTTGTAATCGGGCGAGTTTCTACTTTCAGATGCAATAGGAATTTTTGGGTTAGGTCAATCCGTTCGCGAGATATGGTGGTTTGAAGCCAAGAAATGGTTGAGAAGGCAAAATATTTTTCGCAATTCTGCTGCTCCAAACGTTTAACCAGAATGGCCCAGGGAAAAAATACACATACCGTTGTAATCGGGCGAGCTTCTACTTTCAGATGCAATAGGAATTTTTGGGTTAGGTCAATCCGATCGCGAGATATGGGATTTTGAAGCTAAGAAGTGGTTGACAAGACAATAAATTTTTCGCACTTCTGCTGCTCCAATCGCTTAACCAGAATGGCCTAAGGGAAAAATACACGTACCGTTGTAATCGGGCGAGTTTCTACTTTCAGATGCAATAGGAATTTTTGGGTTAGGTCAATCCGTTCGCGAGATATGGTGGTTTGAAGCCAAGAAATGGTTGAGAAGGCAAAATATTTTTCGCAATTCTGCTGCTCCAAACGTTTAACCAGAATGGCCCAGGGAAAAAATACACATACCGTTGTAATCAGGCGAGCTTCTACTTTCAGATGCAATAGGAATTTTTGGGTTAGGTCAATCCGATCGCGAGATATGGGATTTTGAAGCTAAGAAGTGGTTGACAAGACAATAAATTTTTCGCACTTCTGCTGCTCCAATCGCTTAACCAGAATGGCCTAAGGGAAAAATACACGTACCGTTGTAATCGGGCGAGTTTCTACTTTCAGATGCAATAGGAATTTTTGGGTTAGGTCAATCCTTTCGCGAGATATGGGAGTTTGAAGCCAAGAAATGTTTGAGAAAGCAAAAAATTTTTCGCAATTCTGCTGCTCCAAACGCTTAGCCAGAATGGCCTATGGAAAAAATACACATACCGTCGTAATCGGGCGAGTTTCTACTTTCAGATGCAACAGGAATTTTTGGGTTAGGTCAATCCGTTCGCGAGATATGGGAGTTTGAAGCTAAAAAATAGTTGAGAAGACAACAAATTTTTCGCACTTCTGCTGCTCCAAACGCTTAACCAGAATGCCCTAGGGAAAAAATACACATACCGCTGTAATCGGGCGAGTTTCTACTTTCAGATGCAATAGGAATTTTTGGGTTAGGTCAATCCGTTCGCGAGATATGGTGGTTTGAAGCCAAGAAATGGTTGAGAAGGCAAAAAATTTTTCGCAATTCTGCTGCTCCAAACGCTTAACCAGAATGGCCTAGGGAAAAAATACACATACCGTCGTAATCGGGCGAGTTTCTACTTTCAGATGCAACAGGAATTTTTGGGTTAGGTCAATCCGTTCGCGACATATGGGAGTTTGAAGCTAAAAAATAGTTGAGAAGACAACAAATTTTTCGCACTTCTGCTGCTCCAAACGTTTAACCAGAATGGCCTAGGGAAAAAATACACATACCGCTGTAATCGGGCGAGCTTCTACTTTCAGATGCAATAGGAATTTTTGGGTTAGGTCAATCCGTTCGCGAGATATGGTGGTTTGAAGCCAAGAAATGGTTGAGAAGGCAAAAAATTTTTCGCAATTCTGCTGCTCCAAACGCTTAACCAGAATGGCCTAGGGAAAAAATACACATACCGTCGTAATCGGGCGAGTTTCTACTTTCAGATGCAACAGGAATTTTTGGGTTAGGTCAATCCGTTCGCGAGATATGGGAGTTTGAAGCTAAAAAATAGTTGAGAAGACAACAAATTTTTCGCACTTCTGCTGCTCCAAACGCTTAACCAGAATGGCCTAGGGAAAAAATACACATACCGCTGTAATCGGGCGAGTTTCTACTTTCAGATGCAATAGGAATTTTTGGGTTAGGTCAATCCGTTCGCGAGATATGGTGGTTTGAAGCCAAGAAATGGTTGAGAAGGCAAAATATTTTTCGCAATTCTGCTGCTCCAAACGTTTAACCAGAATGGCCCAGGGAAAAAATACACATACCGTTGTAATCGGGCGAGTTTCTACTTTCAGATGCAGTAGGAATTTTTGGGTTAGGTCAATCCGATCGCGAGATATGGGATTTTGAAGCTAAGAAATGGTTGACAAGACAATAAATTTTTCGCACTTCTGCTGCTCCAATCGCTTAACCAGAATGGCCTAAGGGAAAAATACACGTGCCGTTGTAATCGGGCGAGTTTCTACTTTCAGATGCAATAGGAATTTTTGGGTTAGGTCAATCATTTCGCGAGATATGGGAGTTTGAAGCCAAGAAATGTTTGAGAAAGCAAAAAATTTTTCGCAATTCTGCTGCTCCAAACGCTTAGCCAGAATGGCCTAGGGAAAAAATACACATACCGTTGTAATCGGGCGAGTTTCTACTTTCAGATGCAACAGGAATTTTTGGGTTAGGTCAATCCGTTCGCGAGATATGGGAGTTTGAAGCCAAGAAATGGTTGAGATGGCAAAAAATTTTTCGAAATTCTGCTGCTCCAAACGCTTAACCAGAATGGCCTAGGGAAAAAATACACATACTGTTGTAATCGGGCGAGTTTCTACTTTCAGATGCAACAGGAATTTTTGGGTTAGGTTAATCCGTTCGCGGGTTATGGGAGTTTGAAGCTAAAAAATAGTTGAGAAGACAACAAATTTTTCGCACTTCTGCTGCTCCAAACGTTTAACCAGAATGGCCTAGGAAAAAAATACACATACCGTTGTATTCGGGCGAGTTTCTACTTTTAGATGCAATAGGAATTTTTGGGTTAGGTCAATCCGTTCGCGAGATATGAGAGTTTGAAGCCAAGAAATGGTTGAGAAGGCAAAACATTTTTCGCAATTCTGCTGCTCCAAACGCTTAACCAGAATGGCCTAGGGAAAAAATACACATACCGTTGTAATCGGGCGAGTTTCTACTTTCAGATGCAACAGGAATTTTTGGGTTAGGTCAATCCGTTCGCGAGATATGGGAGTTTGAAGCTAAAAAATAGTTGAGAAGACAACAAATTTTTCGCACTTCTGCTGCTCCAAACGCTTAACCAGAATGGCCTAGGGAAAAAATACACATACCGTTGTAATCGGGCGAGTTTCTACTTTCAGACGCAATAGGAATTTTTGGGTTAAGTCAATCCGATCGCGAGATATGGGATTTTGAAGCTAAGAAATGGTTGACAAGACAATAAGTTTTTCGCACTTCTGCTGCTCCAATCGCTTAACCAGAATGGCCTAAGGGAAAAATACACGTACCGTTGTAATCGGGCGAGTTTCTACTTTCAGATGCAATAGGAATTTTTGGGTTAGGTCAATCCGTTCGCGAGATATGGGAGTTTGAAGCCAAGAAATGTTTGAGAAAGCAAAAAATTTTTCGCAATTCTGCTGCTCCAAACGCTTAACCAGAATGGCCTAGGGAAAAAATACACATACCGTTGTAATCGGGCGAGTTTCTACTTTCAGATGCAATAGGAATTTTTGGGTTAGGTCAATCCGTTCGCGAGATATGGGAGTTTGAAGCCAAGAAATGGTTGAGATGGCAAAAAATTTTTCGCAATTCTGCTGCTCCAAACGCTTAACCCGAATGGCCTAGGGAAAAAATACATACCGTCGTAATCGGGCGAGTTTCTACTTTCAGATGCAACAGGAATTTTTGGTTAGGTCAATCCGTTCGCGAGATATGGGAGTTTGAAGCTAAAAAATAGTTGAGAAGACAACAAATTTTTCGCACTTCTGCTGCTCCAAACGTTTAACCAGAATGGCCTAGGGAAAAAATACACACACCGTTGTAATCGGGCGAGTTTCTACTTTCAGATGCAATAGGAATTTTTGGGTTAGGTCAATCCGTTCGAGAGATATGGGAGTTTGAAGCCAATAAATGTTTGAGAAAGCAAAAAATTTTTCGCAATTCTGCTGCTCCAAACGCTTAACCAGAATGGCCTAGGGAAAAAATACACATACCGTTGTAATCGGGCGAGTTTCTACTTTCAGATGCAACAGGAATTTTTGGGTTAGGTCAATCCGTTCGCGAGATATGGGAGTTTGAAGCTAAAAAATAGTTGAGAAGGCAAAATATTTTTCGCAACTCTGCTGCTCCAAACGTTTAACCAGAGTGGCCCAGGGAAAAAATACACATACCGTTGTAATCGGGCGAGTTTCTACTTTCAGATGCAATAGGAATTTTTGGGTTAAGTCAATCCGATCGCGAGATATGGGATTTTGAAGCTAAGAAATGGTTGACAAGACAATAAGTTTTTCGCACTCCTGCTGCTCCAATCGCTTAACCAGAATGGCCTAAGGGAAAAATACACGTACCGTTGTAATCGGGCGAGTTTCTACTTTCAGATGCAATAGGAATTTTTGGGTTAGGTCAATCCGTTCGCGAGATATGGGAGTTTGAAGCCAAGAAATGTTTGAGAAAGCAAAAAATTTTTCGCAATTCTGCTGCTCCAAACGCTTAACCAGAATGGCCTAGGGAAAAAATACACATACCGCTGTAATCGGGCGAGTTTCTACTTTCAGATGCAATAGGAATTTTTGGGTTAGGTCAATCCGTTCGCGAGATATGGTGGTTTGAAGCCAAGAAATGGTTGAGAAGGCAAAATATTTTTCGCAATTCTGCTGCTCCAAACGTTTAACCAGAATGGCCAAGGGATAAAATACACATACCGTTGTAATCGGGCGAGTTTCTACTTTCAGATGCAATAGGAATTTTTGGGTTAGGTCAATCCGATCGCGAGATATGGGATTTTGAAGCTAAGAAATGGTTGACAAGACAATAAATTTTTCGCACTTCTGCTGCTCCAATCGCTTAACCAGAATGGCCTAAGGGAAAAATACACGTGCCGTTGTAATCGGGCGAGTTTCTACTTTCAGATGCAATAGGAATTTTTGGGTTAGGTCAATCATTTCGCGAGATATGGGAGTTTGAAGCCAAGAAATGTTTGAGAAAGCAAAAAATTTTTCGCAATTCTGCTGCTCCAAACGCTTAGCCAGAATGGCCTAGGGAAAAAATACACATACCGTTGTAATCGGGCGAGTTTCTACTTTCAGATGCAACAGGAATTTTTGGGTTAGGTCAATCCGTTCGCGAGATGTGGGAGTTTGAAGCCAAGAAATGGTTGGGAAGGCAAAAAATTTTTCGCAATTCTGCTGCTCCAAACGTTTAACCAGAATTGCCTAGGGAAAAAATACACATACCGTTGTAATCGGGCGAGTTTCTACTTTCAGATGCAACAGGAATTTTTGGGTTAGGTCAATCCGTTCGCGAGATATGGGAGTTTGAAGCTAAAAAATAGTTGAGAAGGCAAAATATTTTTCGCAACTCTGCTGCTCCAAACGTTTAACCAGAGTGGCCCAGGGAAAAAATACACATACCGTTGTAATCGGGCGAGTTTCTACTCTCAGATGCAATAGGAATTTTTGGGTTAGGTCAATCCGTTCGCGAGATATGGGAGTTTGAAGCCAAGAAATGGTTGAGATGGCAAAAAATTTTTCGCAATTCTGCTGCTCCAAACGCTTAACCAGAATGGCCTAGGGAAAAAATACACATACCGTCGTAATCGGGCGAGTTTCTACTTTCAGATGCAACAGGAATTTTTGGGTTAGGTCAATCCGTTCGCGAGATATGGGAGTTTGAAGCTAAAAAATAGTTGAGAAGACAATAAATTTTTCGCACTTCTGCTGCTCCAAACGCTTAACCAGAATGGCCTAGGGAAAAAATACACATACCGCTGTAATCGGGCGAGTTTCTACTTTCAGATGCAATAGGAATTTTTGGGTTAGGTCAATCCGTTCGCGAGATATGGTGGTTTGAAGCCAAGAAATGGTTGAGAAGGCAAAAAATTTTTCGCAATTCTGCTGCTCCAAACGCTTAACCAGAATGGCCTAGGGAAAAAATACACATACCGTCGTAATCGGGCGAGTTTCTACTTTCAGATGCAACAGGAATTTTTGGGTTAGGTCAATCCGTTCGCGAGATATGGGAGTTTCAAGCTAAAAAATAGTTGAGAAGACAACAAATTTTTCGCACTTCTGCTGCTCCAAACGTTTAACCAGAAAGGCCTAGGGAAAAAATACACATACCGCTGTAATCGGGCGAGTTTCTACTTTCAGATGCAATAGGAATTTTTGGGTTAGGTCAATCCGTTCGCGAGATATGGTGGTTTGAAGCCAAGAAATGGTTGAGAAGGCAAAATATTTTTCGCAATTCTGCTGCTCCAAACGTTTAACCAGAATGGCCCAGGGAAAAAATACACATACCGTTGTAATCGGGCGAGTTTCTACTTTCAGATGCAATAGGAATTTTTGGGTTAGGTCAATCCGATCGCGAGATATGGGAGTTTGAAGCCAAGAAATGGTTGAGAAGGCAAAAAATTTTTCGCAATTCTGCTGCTCCAAACGTTTAACCAGAATGGCCTAGGGAAAAAATACACATACCGTTGTAATCGGGCGAGTTTCTACTTTCAGATGCAACAGGAATTTTTGGGTTAGGTCAATCCGTTCGCGAGATATGGGAGTTTGAAGCTAAAAAATAGTTGAGAAGGCAAAATATTTTTCGCAACTCTGCTGCTCCAAACGTTTAACCAGAGTGGCCCAGGGAAAAAATACACATACCGTTGTAATCGGGCGAGTTTCTACTCTCAGATGCAATAGGAATTTTTGGGTTAGGTCAATCCGTTCGCGAGATATGGGAGTTTGAAGCCAAGAAATGGTTGAGATGGCAAAAAATTTTTCGCAATTCTGCTGCTCCAAACGCTTAACCAGAATGGCCTAGGGAAAAAATACACATACCGTCGTAATCGGGCGAGTTTCTACTTTCAGATGCAACAGGAATTTTTGGGTTAGGTCAATCCGTTCGCGAGATATGGGAGTTTGAAGCTAAAAAATAGTTGAGAAGACAATAAATTTTTCGCACTTCTGCTGCTCCAAACGCTTAACCAGAATGGCCTAGGGAAAAAATACACATACCGCTGTAATCGGGCGAGTTTCTACTTTCAGATGCAATAGGAATTTTTGGGTTAGGTCAATCCGTTCGCGAGATATGGTAGTTTGAAGCCAAGAGATGGTTGAGAAGGCAAAAAATTTTTCGCAATTCTGCTGCTCCAAACGCTTAACCAGAATGGCCTAGGGAAAAAATACACATACCGTCGTAATCGGGCGAGTTTCTACTTTCAGATGCAACAGGAATTTTTGGGTTAGGTCAATCCGTTCGCGAGATATGGGAGTTTCAAGCTAAAAAATAGTTGAGAAGACAACAAATTTTTCGCACTTCTGCTGCTCCAAACGTTTAACCAGAATGGCCTAGGGAAAAAATACACATACCGTCGTAATCGGACGAGTTTCTACTTTCAGATGCAACAGGAATTTTTGGGTCAGGTTAATCCGTTCGCGAGATATGGGAGTTTGAAGCTAAAAAATAGTTGAGAAGACAACAAATTTTTCGCAGTTCTGCTGCTCCAAATGTTTAACCAGAATGGCCTAGGGAAAAAATACACATACCGTTGTCATCGGGCGAGTTTCTACTTTCAGATGCAACAGGAATTTTTGGGTTAGGTCAATCCGTTCGCGAGATATGGGAGTTTGAAGCTAAAAAATAGTTGAGAAGACAACAAATTTTTCGCACTTCTGCTGCTCCAAACGCTTAACCAGAATGGCCTAGGGAAAAAATACACATACCGTTGTAATCGGGCGAGTTTCTACTTTCAGATGCAATAGGAATTTTTGGGTTAGGTCAATCCGTTCGCGAGATATGGTGGTTTGAAGCCAAGAAATGGTTGAGAAGGCAAAATATTTTTCGCAATTCTGCTGCTCCAAACGTTTAACCAGAATGGCCCAGGGAAAAAATACACATACCGTTGTAATCGGGCGAGCTTCTACTTTCAGATGCAATAGGAATTTTTGGGTTAGGTCAATCCGATCGCGAGATATGGGATTTTGAAGCTAAGAAGTGGTTGACAAGACAATAAATTTTTCGCACTTCTGCTGCTCCAATCGCTTAACCAGAATGGCCTAAGGGAAAAATACACGTACCGTTGTAATCGGGCGAGTTTCTACTTTCAGATGCAATAGGAATTTTTGGGTTAGGTCAATCCGTTCGCGAGATATGGTGGTTTGAAGCCAAGAAATGGTTGAGAAGGCAAAATATTTTTCGCAATTCTGCTGCTCCAAACGTTTAACCAGAATGGCCCAGGGAAAAAATACACATACCGTTGTAATCGGGCGAGCTTCTACTTTCAGATGCAATAGGAATTTTTGGGTTAGGTCAATCCGATCGCGAGATATGGGATTTTGAAGCTAAGAAGTGGTTGACAAGACAATAAATTTTTCGCACTTCTGCTGCTCCAATCGCTTAACCAGAATGGCCTAAGGGAAAAATACACGTACCGTTGTAATCGGGCGAGTTTCTACTTTCAGATGCAATAGGAATTTTTGGGTTAGGTCAATCCTTTCGCGAGATATGGGAGTTTGAAGCCAAGAAATGTTTGAGAAAGCAAAAAATTTTTCGCAATTCTGCTGCTCCAAACGCTTAGCCAGAATGGCCTATGGAAAAAATACACATACCGTCGTAATCGGGCGAGTTTCTACTTTCAGATGCAACAGGAATTTTTGGGTTAGGTCAATCCGTTCGCGAGATATGGGAGTTTGAAGCTAAAAAATAGTTGAGAAGACAACAAATTTTTCGCACTTCTGCTGCTCCAAACGCTTAACCAGAATGCCCTAGGGAAAAAATACACATACCGCTGTAATCGGGCGAGTTTCTACTTTCAGATGCAATAGGAATTTTTGGGTTAGGTCAATCCGTTCGCGAGATATGGTGGTTTGAAGCCAAGAAATGGTTGAGAAGGCAAAAAATTTTTCGCAATTCTGCTGCTCCAAACGCTTAATCAGAATGGTCTAGGGAAAAAATACACATACCGTCGTAATCGGGCGAGTTTCTACTTTCAGATGCAACAGGAATTTTTGGGTTAGGTCAATCCGTTCGCGACATATGGGAGTTTGAAGCTAAAAAATAGTTGAGAAGAAAACAAATTTTTCGCACTTCTGCTGCTCCAAACGTTTAACCAGAATGGCCTAGGGAAAAAATACACATACCGCTGTAATCGGGCGAGCTTCTACTTTCAGATGCAATAGGAATTTTTGGGTTAGGTCAATCCGTTCGCGAGATATGGTGGTTTGAAGCCAAGAAATGGTTGAGAAGGCAAAAAATTTTTCGCAATTCTGCTGCTCCAAACGCTTAACCAGAATGGCCTAGGGAAAAAATACACATACCGTCGTAATCGGGCGAGTTTCTACTTTCAGATGCAACAGGAATTTTTGGGTTATGTCAATCCGTTCGCGAGATATGGGAGTTTGAAGCTAAAAAATAGTTGAGAAGACAACAAATTTTTCGCACTTCTGCTGCTCCAAACGTTTAACCAGAATGGCCTAGGGAAAAAATACACATACCGTTGTCATCGGGCGAGTTTCTACTTTCAGATGCAACAGGAATTTTTGGGTTGGGTCAATCCGTTCGCGAGATATGGGAGTTTGAAGCTAAAAAATCGTTGAGAAGACAATAAATTTTTCGCAATTCTGCTGCTCCAATCGCTTAACCAGAATGGCCCAAGGGAAAAATACACGTACCGTTGTAATCGGGCGAGTTTCTACTTTCAGATGCAATAGGAGTTTTTGGGTTAGGTCAATCCTTTCGCGAGATATGGGAGTTTGAAGCCAAGAAATGGTTGAGAAGGCAAAAAATTTTTTGCAATTCTGCTGCTCCAAACGCTTAACCAGAATGGCCTAGGGAAAAAATACACATACCCCTGTAATCGGGCGAGTTTCTACTTTCAGATGCAATAGGAATTTTTGGGTTAGGTCAATCCGAACGCGAGATATGGGATTTTGAAGCTAAGAAATGGTTGACAAGACAATAAGTTTTTCGCACTTCTGCTGCTCCAATCGCTTAACCAGAATGGCCCAAGGGAAAAATACACGTACCGTTGTAATCGGGCGAGTTTCTACTTTCAGATGCAACAGGAATTTTTGGGTTAGGTCAATCCGTTCGCGAGATATGGGAGTTTGAAGCCAAGAAATGGTTGAGAAGGCAAAAAATTTTTCGCAATTCTGCTGCTCCAAACGCTTAACCAGAATGGCCTAGGGAAAAAATACACATACCGCTGTAATCGGGCGAGTTTCTACTTTCATATGCAATAGGAATTTTTGGGTTAGGTCAATCCGTTCGCGAGATATGGGAGTTTGAAGCCAAGAAATGTTTGAGAAGGCAAAAAATTTTTCGCAATTCTGCTGCTCCAAACGCTTAACCAGAATGGCCTAGGGAAAAAGTACACATACCGTTGTAATCGGGCGAGTTTCTACTTTCAGATGCAATAGGAATTTTTGGGTTAGGTCAATCCGTTCGCGAGATATGGGAGTTTGAATCCAAGAAATGGTTGAGAAGGCAAGAAATTTTTCGCAATTCTGCTGCTCCAAACGCTTAACCAGAATGGGCTAGGGAAAAAATACACATACCGTCGTAATCGGGCGACTTTCTACTTTCAGATGCAACAGGAATTTTTGGGTTAGGTCAATCCGTTCGCGAGATATGGGAGTTTGAAGCTAAAAAATAGTTGAGAAGACAACAAATTTTTCGCACTTCTGCTGCTCCAAACGCTTAACCAGAATGGCCTAGGGAAAAAATACACATACCGTTGTCATCGGGCGAGTTTCTACTTTCAGATGCAACAGGAATTTTTGGGTTAGGTCAATCCGTTCGCGAGATATGGGAGTTTGAAGCTAAAAAATAGTTGAGAAGACAACAAATTTTTCGCACTTCTGCTGCTCCAAACGCTTAACCAGAATGGCCTAGGGAAAAAATACACATACCGTTGTAATCGGGCGAGTTTCTACTTTCAGATGCAATAGGAATTTTTGGGTTAGGTCAATCCGTTCGCGAGATATGGTGGTTTGAAGCCAAGAAATGGTTGAGAAGGCAAAATATTTTTCGCAATTCTGCTGCTCCAAACGTTTAACCAGAATGGCCCAGGGAAAAAATACACATACCGTTGTAATCGGGCGAGTTTCTACTTTCAGATGCAATAGGAATTTTTGGGTTAGGTCAATCCGATCGCGAGATATGGGATTTTGAAGCTAAGAAGTGGTTGACAAGACAATAAATTTTTCGCACTTCTGCTGCTCCAATCGCTTAACCAGAATGGCCTAAGGGAAAAATACACGTACCGTTGTAATCGGGCGAGTTTCTACTTTCAGATGCAACAGGAATTTTTGGGTTAGGTCAATCCGTTCGCGAGATATGGGAGTTTGAAGCTAAAAAATAGTTGAGAAGACAACAAATTTTTCGCACTTCTGCTGCTCCAAACGCTTAACCAGAATGGCCTAGGGAAAAAATACACATACCGCTGTAATCGGGCGAGTTTCTACTTTCAGATGCAATAGGAATTTTTGGGTTAGGTCAATCCGTTCGCGAGATATGGTGGTTTGAAGCCAAGAAATGGTTGAGAAGGCAAAAAATTTTTCGCAATTCTGCTGCTCCAAACGCTTAACCAGAATGGCCTAGGGAAAAAATACACATACCGTCGTAATCGGGCGAGTTTCTACTTTCAGATGCAACAGGAATTTTTGGGTTAGGTCAATCCGTTCGCGAGATATGGGAGTTTGAAGCTAAAAAATAGTTGAGAAGACAACAAATTTTTCGCACTTCTGCTGCTCCAAACGTTTAACCAGAATGGCCTAGGGAAAAAATACACATACCGCTGTAATCGGGCGAGTTTCTACTTTCAGATGCAATAGGAATTTTTGGGTTAGGTCAATCCGTTCGCGAGATATGGGAGTTTGAAGCTAAAAAATAGTTGAGAAGGCAAAATATTTTTCGCAACTCTGCTGCTCCAAACGTTTAACCAGAGTGGCCCAGGGAAAAAATACACATACCGTTGTAATCGGGCGAGTTTCTACTTTCAGATGCAATAGGAATTTTTGGGTTAAGTCAATCCGATCGCGAGATATGGGATTTTGAAGCTAAGAAATGGTTGACAAGACAATAAGTTTTTCGCACTTCTGCTGCTCCAATCGCTTAACCAGAATGGCCTAAGGGAAAAATACACGTACCGTTGTAATCGGGCGAGTTTCTAATTTCAGATGCAATAGGAATTTTTGGGTTAGGTCAATCCGTTCGAGAGATATGGGAGTTTGAAGCCAAGAAATGGTTGAGATGGCAAAAAATTTTTCGCAATTCTGCTGCTCCAAACGCTTAACCAGAATGGCCTAGGGAAAAAATACACATACCGTCGTAATCGGGCGAGTTTCTACTTTCAGATGCAACAGGAATTTTTGGGTTAGGTCAATCCGTTCGCGAGAAATGGGAGTTTGAAGCTAAAAAATAGTTGAGAAGACAACAAATTTTTCGCACTTCTGCTGCTCCAAACGCTTAACCAGAATGGCCTAGGGAAAAAATACACATACCGCTGTAATCGGGCGAGTTTCTACTTTCAGATGCAATAGGAATTTTTGGGTTAGGTCAATCCGTTCGCGAGATATGGTGGTTTGAAGCCAAGAAATGGTTGAGAAGGCAAAAAATTTTTCGCAATTCTGCTGCTCCAAACGCTTATCCAGAATGGCCTAGGGAAAAAATACACATACCGTCGTAATCGGGCGAGTTTCTACTTTCAGATGCAACAGGAATTTTTGGGTTAGGTCAATCCGTTCGCGAGATATGGGATTTTGAAGCTAAGAAATGGTTGACAAGACAATAAGTTTTTCGCACTTCTGCTGCTCCAATCGCTTAACCAGAATGGCCTAAGGGAAAAATACACGTACCGTTGTAATCGGGCGAGTTTCTACTTTCAGATGCAATAGGAATTTTTGGGTTAGGTCAATCCGTTCGCGAGATATGGGAGTTTGAAGCCAAGAAACGTTTGAGAAAGCAAAAAATTTTTCGCAATTCTGCTGCTCCAAACGCTTAACCAGAATGGCCTAGGGAAAAAATACACATACCGTTGTAATCGGGCTAGTTTCTACTTTCAGATGCAATAGGAATTTTTGGGTTAGGTCAATCCGCTCGCGAGATATGGGAGTTTGAAGCCAAGAAATGGTTGAGATGGCAAGAAATTTTTCGCAATTCTGCTGCTCCAAACGCTTAACCAGAATGGCCTAGGGAAAAAGTACACATACCGTTGTAATCGGGCGAGTTTCTACTTTCAGATGCAATAGGAATTTTTGGGTTAGGTCAATCCGTTCGCGAGATATGGGAGTTTGAGGCTAAGAAATGGTTGACAAGACAATAAATTTTTCGCACTTCTGCTGCTCCAATCGCTTAACCAGAATGGCCTAAGGGAAAAATACACGTACCGTTGTAATCGGGCGAGTTTCTACTTTCAGATGCAATAGGAATTTTTGGGTTAGGTCAATCCTTTCGCGAGATATGGGAGTTTGAATCCAAGAAATGTTTGAGAAAGCAAAAAATTTTTCGCAATTCTGCTGCTCCAAACACTTAGCCAGAATGGCCTAGGGAAAAAATACACATACCGTTGTAATCGGGCGAGTTTCTACTTTCAGATGCAACAGGAATTTTTGGGTTAGGTCAATCCGTTCGCGAGATATGGGAGTTTGAAGCCAAGAAATGGTTGAGAAGGCAAAAAATTTTTCGCAATTCTGCTGCTCCAAACGCTTAACCAGAATGGCCTAGGGAAAAAATACACATACCGCTGTAATCGGGCGAGTTTCTACTTTCAGATGCAATAGGAATTTTTGGGTGAGGTCAATCCGTTCGCGAGATATGGTGGTTTGAAGCCAAGAAATGGTTGAGAAGGCAAAAAATTTTTCGCAATTCTGCTGCTCCAAACGCTTAACCAGAAAGGCCTAGGGAAAAAATACACATACCGTCGTAATCGGGCGAGTTTCTACTTTCAGATGCAACAGGAATTTTTGGGTTAGGTCAATCCGTTCGCGAGATATGGGAGTTTGAAGCTAAAAAATAGTTGAGAAGACAATAAATTTTTCGCACTTCTGCTGCTCCAAACGTTTAACCAGAATGGCCTAGGGAAAAAATACACATACCGTTGTAATCGGGCGAGTTTCTACTTTCAGATGCAATAGGAATTTTTGGGTTAGGTCAATCCGTTCGCGAGATATGGGAGTTTGAAGCCAAGAAATGTTTGAGAAAGCAAAAAATTTTTCGCAATTCTGCTGCTCCAAACGCTTAACCAGAATGGCCTAGGGAAAAAATACACATACCGTTGTAATCGGGCGAGTTTCTACTTTCAGATGCAACAGGAATTTTTGGGTTAGGTCAATCCGTTCGCGAGATATGGGAGTTTGAAGCTAAAAAATAGTTGAGAATGCAAAATATTTTTCGCAACTCTGCTGCTCCAAACGTTTAACAAGAGTGGCCCAGGGAAAAAATACACATACCGTTGTAATCGGGCGAGTTTCTACTTTCAGATGCAATAGGAATTTTTGGGTTAAGTCAATCCGATCGCGAGATATGGGATTTTGAAGCTAAGAAATGGTTGACAAGACAATAAGTTTTTCGCACTTCTGCTGCTCCAATCGCTTAACCAGAAAGGCCTAAGGGAAAAATACACGTACCGTTGTAATCGGGCGAGTTTCTACTTTCAGATGCAGTAGGAATTTTTGGGTTAGGTCAATCCGTTCGCGAGATATGGGAGTTTGAAGCCAAGAAATGTTTGAGAAAGCAAAAAATTTTTCGCAATTCTGCTGCTCCAAACGCTTAACCCGAATGGCCTAGGGAAAAAATACGCATACCGTTGTAATCGGGCTAGTTTCTACTTTCAGATGCAATAGGAATTTTTGGGTTAGGTCAATCCGTTCGCGAGATATGGGAGTTTGAAGCCAAGAAATGGTTGAGATGGCAAAAAATGTTTCGCAATTCTGCTGCGCCTAACGCCTAACCAGAATGGACTAGGGAACAAATACACATACCGTTGTGATCGGGCGAGTTTCTACTTTCAGACGCAACAGGAACTTTTGGGTTAGGTCAATCCGTTCGCGAGATATGGGAGTCTGAAGCCAAGAAATGGTTGAGAAGGCAAAAAATTTTTCGCAATTCTGCTGCTCCAAACGCTTAACCAGAATGGCCTAGGGAAAAAATACACATACCGTTGTAATCGGGCGAGTTTCTACTTTCAGATGCAATAGGAATTTTTGGGTTAGGTCAATCCGTTCGCGAGATATGGTGGTTTGAAGCCAAGAAATGGTTGAGAAGGCAAAATATTTTTCGCACTTCTGCTGCTCCAAACGCTTAACCAGAATTGCCTAGGGAAAAAATACACATACCGTTGTAATCGGGCGAGTTTCTACTTTCAGACGCAACCGGAATTTTTGGGTTGGGTCAATCCGTTCGCCAGATATGGGAGTTTGAAGCCAAGAAATGTTTGAGAAGGCAAAAAGTTTTTCGCAATTCTGCTGCTCCAAACGCTTAACCAGAATGTCCTAGGGAAAAAATACACATACCGTTGTAATCGGGCGAGTTTCTACTTTCAGATGCAACAGGAATCTTTGGGTTAGGTCAATCCGTTCGCGAGATATGGGAGTTTGAAGCTAAAAAATGGTTGAGAAGGCAAAAAATTTTTCGCAATTCTGCTGCTCCAAACGTTTAACCAGAATGGCCTAGGGAAAAAATACACATACCGTTGTAATCGGGCGAGTTTCTACTTTTAGATGCAATAGGAATTTTTGGGTTAGGTCAATCCGTTCGCCAGATATGGGAGTTTGAAGCCAAGAAATGTTTGAGAAGGCAAAAAGTTTTTCGCAATTCTGCTGCTCCAAACGCTTAACCAGAATGGCCTAGGGAAAAAATACACATACCGTTGTAATCGGGCGAGTTTCTACTTTTAGATGCAATAGGAATTTTTGGGTTAGGTCAATCCGTTCGCGAGATATGGGAGTTTGAAGCCAAGAAATGGTTGAGAAGGCAAAAAGTTTTTCGCAATTCTGCTGCTCCAAACGCTTAACCAGAATGGCCTAGGGAAAAAATACACATACCGTTGTAATCGGGCGAGTTTCTACTTTCAGATGCAACAGGAATCTTTGGGTTAGGTCAATCCGTTCGCGAGATATGGGAGTTTGAAGCTTAAAAATAGTTGAGAAGACAACAAATTTTTCGCAATTCTGCTGCTCCAAACGCTTAACCAGAATTGCCTAGGCAAAAATACACATACCGTTGTAATCGGGCGAGTTTCTACTTTCAGACGCAACAGGAATTTTTGGGTTAGGTCAATCCGTTCGTGAGATATGGGAGTTTGAAGCTAAAAAATAGTTGAGAAGACAACAAATTTTTCGCACTTCTGCTGCTCCAAACGTTTAACCAGAATGGCCTAGGGAAAAAATACACATACCGTTGTAATCGGGCGAGTTTCTACTTTTAGATGCAATAGGAATTTTTGGGTTAGGTCAATCCGTTCGCCAGATATGGGAGTTTGAAGCCAAGAAATGTTTGAGAAGGCAAAAAGTTTTTCGCAATTCTGCTGCTCCAAACGCTTAACCAGAATGGCCTAGGGAAAAAATACACATACCGTTGTAATCGGGCGAGTTTCTACTTTTAGATGCAATAGGAATTTTTGGGTTAGGTCAATCCGTTCGCGAGATATGGGAGTTTGAAGCCAAGAAATGGTTGAGAAGGCAAAAAATTTTTCGCAATTCTGCTGCTCCTAACGCCTAACCAGAATGGACTAGGGAAAAAATACACATACCGTTGTAATCGGGCGAGTTTCTACTTTCAGACGCAACAGGAACTATTGGGTTAGGTCAATCCGTTCGCGAGATATGGGAGTCTGAAGCCAAGAAATGGTTGAGAAGGCAAAAAATTTTTCGCAATTCTGCTGCTCCAAACGCTTAACCAGAATGGCCTAGGGAAAAAATACACATACCGTTGTAATCGGGCGAGTTTCTACTTTCAGATGCAACAGGAATCTTTGGGTTAGGTCAATCCGTTCGCGAGATATGGGAGTTTGAAGCTAAAAAATGGTTGAGAAGGCAAAAAATTTTTCGCAATTCTGCTGCTCCAAACGTTTAACCAGAATGGCCTAGGGAAAAAATACACATACCGTTGTAATCGGGCGAGTTTCTACTTTTAGATGCAATAGGAATTTTTGGGTTAGGTCAATCCGTTCGCCAGATATGGGAGTTTGAAGCCAAGAAATGTTTGAGAAGGCAAAAAGTTTTTCGCAATTCTGCTGCTCCAAACGCTTAACCAGAATGGCCTAGGGAAAAAATACACATACCGTTGTAATCGGGCGAGTTTCTACTTTTAGATGCAATAGGAATTTTTGGGTTAGGTCAATCCGTTCGCGAGATATGGGAGTTTGAAGCCAAGAAATGGTTGAGAAGGCAAAAAATTTTTCGCAATTCTGCTGCTCCTAACGCCTAACCAGAATGGACTAGGGAAAAAATACACATACCGTTGTAATCGGGCGAGTTTCTACTTTCAGACGCAACAGGAACTATTGGGTTAGGTCAATCCGTTCGCGAGATATGGGAGTCTGAAGCCAAGAAATGGTTGAGAAGGCAAAAAATTTTTCGCAATTCTGCTGCTCCAAACGCTTAACCAGAATGGCCTAGGGAAAAAATACACATACCGTTGTAATCGGGCGAGTTTCTACTTGCAGATGCAGTAGGAATTTTTGGGTTAGGTCAATCCGTTCGCGAGATATGGTGGTTTGAAGCCAAGAAATGGTTGAGAAGGCAAAAAAATTTTTGCCATTCTGCTGCTCCAAACGTTTAACCAGAATGGCCTAGGAAAAAAATACACATACCGTTGTAATCGGGCGAGTTTCTACTTTTAGATGCAATTGGAATTTTTGGGTTAGGTCAATCCGATCGCGAGATATGGTGGTTTGAAGCCAAGAAATGGTTGAGAAGGCAAAATATTTTTCGCAATTCTGCTGCTCCAAACGTTTAACCAGAATGGCCCAGGGAAAAAATACACATACCGTTGTAATCGGGCGAGTTTCTACTTTCAGATGCAATAGGAATTTTTGGGTTAGGTCAATCCGTTCGCCAGATATGGGAGTTTGAAGCCAAGAAATGTTTGAGAAGGCAAAAAGTTTTTCGCAATTCTGCTGCTCCAAACGCTTAACCAGAATGGCCTAGGGAAAAAATACACATACCGTTGTAATCGGGCGAGTTTCTACTTTCAGATGCAACAGGAATCTTTGGGTTAGGTCAATCCGTTCGCGAGATATGGGAGTTTGAAGCTAAAAAATAGTTGAGAAGACAACAAATTTTTCGCACTTCTGCTGCTCCAAACGCTTAACCAGAATTGCCTAGGGAAAAAATACACATACCGTTGTAATCGGGCGAGTTTCTAGTTTCAGACGCAACAGGAATTTTTGGGTTAGGTCAATCCGATCGCGAGATATGGTGGTTTGAATCCAAGAAATGGTTGAGAAGGCAAAAAATTTTTCGCAATTCTGCTGCTCCAAACGTTTAACCAGAATGGCCTAGGGAAAAAATACACATACCGTTGTAATCGGGCGAGTTTCTACTTTCAGATGCAATAGGAATTTTTGGGTTAGGTCAATCTGTTCGCGAGATATGGGATTTTGAAGCTAAGAAATGGTTAAGGAGACAACAAAGTTTTCGCACTTCTGCTGCTCCAAACGCTTAACCAGAATGGCCTAGGGAAAAAATACGCATACCGTTGTAATCGGGCGAGTTTCTACTTTCACACGCAACAGGAATTTTTGGGGTAGGTCAATCCGTTCGCGAGATATGGGAGTTTGAAGCCAAGAGACGGTTGAGAAGGCAAAACATTTTTCGCAATTCCGCTGCTTCAAACGCTTAACCAGAATGGCCTAGGGAAAAAATACGCATACCGTTGTAATCGGGCGAGTTTCTACTTTCACACGCAACAGGAATTTTTGGGTTTGGTCAATCCGTTCGCGAGATATGGGACTTTGAATCTAAGAAATGGTTGAGAAGACAACAAATTTTTCGCAATTCTGCTGCTCCAAACGCTTAACCGGAATGGGCTAGGGAAAAAATACACATACCGTTGTATTCGGGCGAGTTTCTACTTTCAGATGCAACAGGAATTTTTGGGTTAGGTCAATCCGTTCGCGAGATATGGGAGTTTGAAGCTAAGAAATGGTTAAGGAGACAACAAAGTTTTCGCACTTCTGCTGCTTCAAACGCTTAACCAGAATGGCCTAGGGAAAAAATACACATACCGTCGTAATCGGGCGAGTTTCTACTTTCAGATGCAACAGGAATTTTTGGGTTAGGTCAATCCGTTCGCGAGATATGGGAGTTTGAAGCTAAAAAATAGTTGAGAAGACAACAAATTTTTCGCAATTCTGCTGCTCCAAACGCTTAACCAGAATGGCCTAGGGAAAAAATACACATACCGTTGTAATCGGGCGAGTTTCTACTTTCAGATGCAATAGGAATTTTTGGGTTAGGTCAATCCGTTCGCGAGATATGGGAGTTTGAAGCCAAGAAATGTTTGAGAAAGCAAAAAATTTTTCGCAATTCTGCTGCTCCAAACGTTTAACCAGAATGGCCCAGGGAAAAAATACACATACCGTTGTAATCGGGCGAGTTTCTACTTTCAGATGCAATAGGAATTTTTGGGTTAGGTCAATCCGATCGCGAGATATGGGATTTTGAAGCTAAGAAATGGTTGACAAGACAATAAGTTTTTCGCACTTCTGCTGCTCCAATCGCTTAACCAGAATGGCCTAAGGGAAAAATACACGTACCGTTGAAATCGGGCGAGTTTCTACTTTCAGATGCAATAGGAATTTTTGGGTTAGTCCAATCCGTTCGCGAGATATGGGAGTTTGAAGCCAAGAAATGTTTGAGAAAGCAAAAAATTTTTCGCAATTCTGCTGCTCCAAACGCTTAACCAGAATGTCCTAGGGAAAAAATACACATACCGTTGTAATCGGGCGAGTTTCTACTTTCAGATGCAACAGGAATCTTTGGGTTAGGTCAATCCGTTCGCGAGATATGGGAGTTTGAAGCTATAAAATAGTTGAGAAGACAACAAATTTTTCGCACTTCTGCTGCTCCAAACGCTTAACCAGAATTGCCTAGGGAAAAAATACACATACCGTTGTAATCGGGCGAGTTTCTACTTTCAGACGCAACCGGAATTTTTGGGTTAAGTCAATCCGATCGCGAGATATGGTGGTTTGAAGCCAAGAAATGGTTGAGAAGGCAAAAAATTTTTCGCAATTCTGCTGCTCCAAACGTTTAACCAGAATGGCCTAGGGAAAAAATACACATACCGTTGTAATCGGGCGAGTTTCTACTTTTAGATGCAATAGGAATTTTTGGGTTAGGTCAATCCGTTCGCCAGATATGGGAGTTTGAAGCCAAGAAATGTTTGAGAAGGCAAAAAGTTTTTCGCAATTCTGCTGCTCCAAACGCTTAACCAGAATGGCCTAGGGAAAAAATACACATACCGTTGTAATCGGGCGAGTTTCTACTTTTAGATGCAATAGGAATTTTTGGGTTAGGTCAATCCGTTCGCGAGATATGGGAGTTTGAAGCCAAGAAATGGTTGAGAAGGCAAAAAATTTTTCGCAATTCTGCTGCTCCTAACGCCTAACCAGAATGGACTAGGGAAAAAATACACATACCGTTGTAATCGGGCGAGTTTCTACTTTCAGATGCAGTAGGAATTTTTGGGTTAGGTCAATCCTTTCGCGAGATATGGTGGTTTGAAGCCAAGAAATGGTTGAGAAGGCAAAAAAATTTTTGCCATTCTGCTGCTCCAAACGTTTAACCAGAATGGCCTAGGAAAAAAATACACATACCGTTGTAATCGGGCGAGTTTCTACTTTTAGATGCAATTGGAATTTTTGGGTTAGGTCAATCCGATCGCGAGATATGGTGGTTTGAAGCCAAGAAATGGTTGAGAAGGCAAAATATTTTTCGCAATTCTGCTGCTCCAAACGTTTAACCAGAATGGCCCAGGGAAAAAATACACATACCGTTGTAATCGGGCGAGTTTCTACTTTCAGACGCAACAGGAATTTTTGGGTTAGGTCAATCCGATCGCGAGATATGGTGGTTTGAATCCAAGAAATGGTTGAGAAGGCAAAAAATTTTTCGCAATTCTGCTGCTCCAAACGTTTAACCAGAATGGCCTAGGGAAAAAATACACATACCGTTGTAATCGGGCGAGTTTCTACTTTCAGATGCAATAGGAATTTTTGGGTTAGGTCAATCTGTTCGCGAGATATGGGATTTTGAAGCTAAGAAATGGTTAAGGAGACAACAAAGTTTTCGCAATTCTGCTGCTCCAAACGCTTAACCAGAATGGCCTAGGGAAAAAATACGCATACCGTTGTAATCGGGCGAGTTTCTACTTTCACACGCAACAGGAATTTTTTGGGTAGGTCAATCCATTCGAGAGATATGGGAGTTTGAAGCCAAGAGACGGTTGAGAAGGCAAAACATTTTTCGCAATTCCGCTGCTTCAAACGCTTAACCAGAATGGCCTAGGGAAAAAATACGCATACCGTTGTAATCGGGCGAGTTTCTACTTTCACACGCAACAGGAATTTTTGGGTTTGGTCAATCCGTTCGCGAGATATGGGACTTTGAATCTAAGAAATGGTTGAGAAGACAACAAATTTTTCGCAATTCTGCTGCTCCAAACGCTTAACCGGAATGGGCTAGGGAAAAAATACACATACTTTTGTAATCGGGCGAGTTTCTACTTTCAGATGCAACAGGAATTTTTGGGTTAGGTCAATCCGTTCGCGAGATATGGGAGTTTGAAGCTAAGAAATGGTTAAGGAGACAACAAAGTTTTCGCACTTCTGCTGCTCCAAACGCTTAACCAGAATGGCCTAGGGAAAAAATACACATACCGTCGTAATCGGGCGAGTTTCTACTTTCAGATGCAACAGGAATTTTTGGGTTAGGTCAATCCGTTCGCGAGATATGGGAGTTTGAAGCTAAAAAATAGTTGAGAAGACAACAAATTTTTCGCAATTCTGCTGCTCCAAACGCTTAACCAGAATGGCCTAGGGAAAAAATACACATACCGTTGTAATCGGGCGAGTTTCTACTTTCAGATGCAATAGGAATTTTTGGGTTAGGTCAATCCGTTCGCGAGATATGGGAGTTTGAAGCCAAGAAATGTTTGAGAAAGCAAAAAATTTTTCGCAATTCTGCTGCTCCAAACGCTTAACCAGAATGTCCTAGGGAAAAAATACACATACCGTTGTAATCGGGCGAGTTTCTACTTTCAGATGCAACAGGAATCTTTGGGTTAGGTCAATCCGTTCGCGAGATATGGGAGTTTGAAGCTAAAAAATAGTTGAGAAGACAACAAATTTTTCGCACTTCTGCTGCTCCAAACGCTTAACCAGAATTGCCTAGGGAAAAAATACACATACCGTTGTAATCGGGCGAGTTTCTACTTTCAGACGCAACCGGAGTTTTTGGGTTAGGTCAATCCGATCGCGAGATATGGTGGTTTGAAGCCAAGAAATGGTTGAGAAGGCAAAAAATTTTTCGCAATTCTGCTGCTCCAAACGTTTAACAAGAATGGCCTAGGGAAAAAATACACATACCGTTGTAATCGGGCGAGTTTCTACTTTTAGATGCAATAGGAATATTTGGGTTAGGTCAATCCGTTCGCCAGATATGGGAGTTTGAAGGCAAGAAATGTTTGAGAAGGCAAAAAGTTTTTCGCAATTCTGCTGCTCCAAACGCTTAACCAGAATGGCCTAGGGAAAAAATACACATACCGTTGTAATCGGGCGAGTTTCTACTTTTAGATGCAATAGGAATTTTTGGGTTAGGTCAATCCGTTCGCGAGATATGGGAGTTTGAAGCCAAGAAATGGTTGAGAAGGCAAACAATTTTTCGCAATTCTGCTGCTCCTAACGCCTAACCAGAATGGACTAGGGAAAAAATACACATACCGTTGTAATCGGGCGAGTTTCTACTTTCAGACGCAACAGGAACTATTGGGTTAGGTCAATCCGTTCGCCAGATATGGGAGTTTGAAGCCAAGAAATGTTTGAGAAGGCAAAAAGTTTTTCGCAATTCTGCTGCTCCAAACGCTTAACCAGAATGGCCTAGGGAAAAAATACACATACCGTTGTAATCGGGCGAGTTTCTACTTTCAGATGCAACAGGAATCTTTGGGTTAGGTCAATCCGTTCGCGAGATATGGGAGTTTGAAGCTAAAAAATAGTTGAGAAGACAACAAATTTTTCGCACTTCTGCTGCTCCAAACGCTTAACCAGAATTTCCTAGGGAAAAAATACACATACCGTTGTAATCGGGCGAGTTTCTACTTTCAGACGCAACCGGAATTTTTGGGTTAGGTCAATCCGATCGCGAGATATGGTGGTTTGAAGCCAAGAAATGGTTGAGAAGGCAAAATATTTTTCGCAATTCTGCTGCTCCGAACGTTTAACCAGAATGGCCTAGGGAAAAAATACACATACCGTTGTAATCGGGCGAGTTTCTACTTTTAGATGCAATAGGAATTTTTGGGTTAGGTCAATCCGTTCGCCAGATATGGGAGTTTGAAGCCAAGAAATGTTTGAGAAGGCAAAAAGTTTTTCGCAATTCTGCTGCTCCAAACGCTTAACCAGAATGGCCTAGGGAAAAAATACACATACCGTTGTAATCGGGCGAGTTTCTACTTTTAGATGCAATAGGAATTTTTGGGTTAGGTCAATCCGTTCGCGAAATATGGGAGTTTGAAGCCAAGAAATGGTTGAGAAGGCAAAAAATTTTTCGCAATTCTGCTGCTCCTAACGCCTAACCAGAATGGACTAGGGAAAAAATACACATACCGTTGTAATCGGGCGAGTTTCTACTTTCAGACGCAACAGGAACTATTGGGTTAGGTCAATCCGTTCGCGAGATATGGGAGTCTGAAGCCAAGAAATGGTTGAGAAGGCAAAAAATTTTTCGCAATTCTGCTGCTCCAAACGCTTAACCAGAATGGCCTAGGGAAAAAATACACATACCGTTGTAATCGGGCGAGTTTCTACTTTCAGATGCAATAGGAATTTTTGGGTTAGGTCAATCCGTTCGCGAGATATGGTGGTTTGAAGCCAAGAAATGGTTGAGAAGGCAAAAAAATTTTTGCCATTCTGCTGCTCCAAACGTTTAACCAGAATGGCCTAGGGAAAAAATACACATACCGTCGTAATCGGGCGAGTTTCTACTTTCAGATGCAACAGGAATTTTTGGTTTAGGTCAATCCGTTCGCGAGATATGGGAGTTTGAAGCTAAAAAATAGTTGAGAAGACAACAAATTTTTCGCAATTCTGCTGCTCCAAACGCTTAACCAGAATGGCCTAGGGAAAAAATACACATACCGTTGTAATCGGGCGAGTTTCTACTTTCAGCTGCAATAGGAATTTTTGGGTTAGGTCAATCCGTTCGCGAGATATGGGAGTTTGAAGCCAAGAAATGTTTGAGAAAGCAAAAAATTTTTCGCAATTCTGCTGCTCCAAACGCTTAACCAGAATGTCCTAGGGAAAAAATACACATACCGTTGTAATCGGGCGAGTTTCTACTTTCAGATGCAACAGGAATCTTTGGGTTAGGTCAATCCGTTCGCGAGATATGGGAGTTTGAAGCTAAAAAATAGTTGAGAAGACAACAAATTTTTCGCAATTCTGCTGCTCCAAACGCTTAACCGGAATGGGCTAGGGAAAAAATACACATACCGTTGTAATCGGGCGAGTTTCTACTTTCAGATGCAACAGGAATTTTTGGGTTAGGTCAATCCGTTCGCGAGATATGGGAGTTTGAAGCTAAGAAATGGTTAAGGAGACAACAAAGTTTTCGCACTTCTGCTGCTCCAAACGCTTAACCAGAATGGCCTAGGGAAAAAATACACATACCGTCGTAATCGGGCGAGTTTCTACTTTCAGATGCAACAGGAATTTTTGGGTTAGGTCAATCCGTTCGCGAGATATGGGAGTTTGAAGCTAAAAAATAGTTGAGAAGACAACAAATTTTTCGCAATTCTGCTGCTCCAAACGCTTAACCAGAATGGCCTAGGGAAAAAATACACATACCGTTGTAATCGGGCGAGTTTCTACTTTCAGATGCAATAGGAATTTTTGGGTTAGGTCAATCCGTTCGCGAGATATGGGAGTTTGAAGCCAAGAAATGTTTGAGAAAGCAAAAAATTTTTCGCAATTCTGCTGCTCCAAACGCTTAACCAGAATGTCCTAGGGAAAAAATACACATACCGTTGTAATCGGGCGAGTTTCTACTTTCAGATGCAACAGGAATCTTTGGGTTAGGTCAATCCGTTCGCGAGATATGGGAGTTTGAAGCTAAAAAATAGTTGAGAAGACAACAAATTTTTCGCACTTCTGCTGCTCCAAACGCTTAACCAGAATTGCCTAGGGAAAAAATACACATACCGTTGTAATCGGGCGAGTTTCTACTTTCAGACGCAACCGGAGTTTTTGGGTTAGGTCAATCCGATCGCGAGATATGGTGGTTTGAAGCCAAGAAATGGTTGAGAAGGCAAAAAATTTTTCGCAATTCTGCTGCTCCAAACGTTTAACAAGAATGGCCTAGGGAAAAAATACACATACCGTTGTAATCGGGCGAGTTTCTACTTTTAGATGCAATAGGAATATTTGGGTTAGGTCAATCCGTTCGCCAGATATGGGAGTTTGAAGGCAAGAAATGTTTGAGAAGGCAAAAAGTTTTTCGCAATTCTGCTGCTCCAAACGCTTAACCAGAATGGCCTAGGGAAAAAATACACATACCGTTGTAATCGGGCGAGTTTCTACTTTTAGATGCAATAGGAATTTTTGGGTTAGGTCAATCCGTTCGCGAGATATGGGAGTTTGAAGCCAAGAAATGGTTGAGAAGGCAAACAATTTTTCGCAATTCTGCTGCTCCTAACGCCTAACCAGAATGGACTAGGGAAAAAATACACATACCGTTGTAATCGGGCGAGTTTCTACTTTCAGACGCAACAGGAACTATTGGGTTAGGTCAATCCGTTCGCCAGATATGGGAGTTTGAAGCCAAGAAATGTTTGAGAAGGCAAAAAGTTTTTCGCAATTCTGCTGCTCCAAACGCTTAACCAGAATGGCCTAGGGAAAAAATACACATACCGTTGTAATCGGGCGAGTTTCTACTTTCAGATGCAACAGGAATCTTTGGGTTAGGTCAATCCGTTCGCGAGATATGGGAGTTTGAAGCTAAAAAATAGTTGAGAAGACAACAAATTTTTCGCACTTCTGCTGCTCCAAACGCTTAACCAGAATTTCCTAGGGAAAAAATACACATACCGTTGTAATCGGGCGAGTTTCTACTTTCAGACGCAACCGGAATTTTTGGGTTAGGTCAATCCGATCGCGAGATATGGTGGTTTGAAGCCAAGAAATGGTTGAGAAGGCAAAATATTTTTCGCAATTCTGCTGCTCCGAACGTTTAACCAGAATGGCCTAGGGAAAAAATACACATACCGTTGTAATCGGGCGAGTTTCTACTTTTAGATGCAATAGGAATTTTTGGGTTAGGTCAATCCGTTCGCCAGATATGGGAGTTTGAAGCCAAGAAATGTTTGAGAAGGCAAAAAGTTTTTCGCAATTCTGCTGCTCCAAACGCTTAACCAGAATGGCCTAGGGAAAAAATACACATACCGTTGTAATCGGGCGAGTTTCTACTTTTAGATGCAATAGGAATTTTTGGGTTAGGTCAATCCGTTCGCGAAATATGGGAGTTTGAAGCCAAGAAATGGTTGAGAAGGCAAAAAATTTTTCGCAATTCTGCTGCTCCTAACGCCTAACCAGAATGGACTAGGGAAAAAATACACATACCGTTGTAATCGGGCGAGTTTCTACTTTCAGACGCAACAGGAACTATTGGGTTAGGTCAATCCGTTCGCGAGATATGGGAGTCTGAAGCCAAGAAATGGTTGAGAAGGCAAAAAATTTTTCGCAATTCTGCTGCTCCAAACGCTTAACCAGAATGGCCTAGGGAAAAAATACACATACCGTTGTAATCGGGCGAGTTTCTACTTTCAGATGCAATAGGAATTTTTGGGTTAGGTCAATCCGTTCGCGAGATATGGTGGTTTGAAGCCAAGAAATGGTTGAGAAGGCAAAAAAATTTTTGCCATTCTGCTGCTCCAAACGTTTAACCAGAATGGCCTAGGGAAAAAATACACATACCGTCGTAATCGGGCGAGTTTCTACTTTCAGATGCAACAGGAATTTTTGGTTTAGGTCAATCCGTTCGCGAGATATGGGAGTTTGAAGCTAAAAAATAGTTGAGAAGACAACAAATTTTTCGCAATTCTGCTGCTCCAAACGCTTAACCAGAATGGCCTAGGGAAAAAATACACATACCGTTGTAATCGGGCGAGTTTCTACTTTCAGCTGCAATAGGAATTTTTGGGTTAGGTCAATCCGTTCGCGAGATATGGGAGTTTGAAGCCAAGAAATGTTTGAGAAAGCAAAAAATTTTTCGCAATTCTGCTGCTCCAAACGCTTAACCAGAATGTCCTAGGGAAAAAATACACATACCGTTGTAATCGGGCGAGTTTCTACTTTCAGATGCAACAGGAATCTTTGGGTTAGGTCAATCCGTTCGCGAGATATGGGAGTTTGAAGCTAAAAAATAGTTGAGAAGACAACAAATTTTTCGCACTTCTGCTGCTCCAAACGCTTAACCAGAATTGCCTAGGGAAAAAATACACATACCGTTGTAATCGGGCGAGTTTCTACTTTCAGACGCAACCGGAGTTTTTGGGTTAGGTCAATCCGATCGCGAGATATGGTGGTTTGAAGCCAAGAAATGGTTGAGAAGGCAAAAAATTTTTCGCAATTCTGCTGCTCCAAACGTTTAACAAGAATGGCCTAGGGAAAAAATACACATACCGTTGTAATCGGGCGAGTTTCTACTTTTAGATGCAATAGGAATATTTGGGTTAGGTCAATCCGTTCGCCAGATATGGGAGTTTGAAGGCAAGAAATGTTTGAGAAGGCAAAAAGTTTTTCGCAATTCTGCTGCTCCAAACGCTTAACCAGAATGGCCTAGGGAAAAAATACACATACCGTTGTAATCGGGCGAGTTTCTACTTTTAGATGCAATAGGAATTTTTGGGTTAGGTCAATCCGTTCGCGAGATATGGGAGTTTGAAGCCAAGAAATGGTTGAGAAGGCAAACAATTTTTCGCAATTCTGCTGCTCCTAACGCCTAACCAGAATGGACTAGGGAAAAAATACACATACCGTTGTAATCGGGCGAGTTTCTACTTTCAGACGCAACAGGAACTATTGGGTTAGGTCAATCCGTTCGCCAGATATGGGAGTTTGAAGCCAAGAAATGTTTGAGAAGGCAAAAAGTTTTTCGCAATTCTGCTGCTCCAAACGCTTAACCAGAATGGCCTAGGGAAAAAATACACATACCGTTGTAATCGGGCGAGTTTCTACTTTCAGATGCAACAGGAATCTTTGGGTTAGGTCAATCCGTTCGCGAGATATGGGAGTTTGAAGCTAAAAAATAGTTGAGAAGACAACAAATTTTTCGCACTTCTGCTGCTCCAAACGCTTAACCAGAATTGCCTAGGGAAAAAATACACATACCGTTGTAATCGGGCGAGTTTCTACTTTCAGACGCAACCGGAATTTTTGGGTTAGGTCAATCCGATCGCGAGATATGGTGGTTTGAAGCCAAGAAATGGTTGAGAAGGCAAAATATTTTTCGCAATTCTGCTGCTCCAAACGTTTAACCAGAATGGCCTAGGGAAAAAATACACATACCGTTGTAATCGGGCGAGTTTCTACTTTTAGATGCAATAGGAATTTTTGGGTTAGGTCAATCCGTTCGCCAGATATGGGAGTTTGAAGCCAAGAAATGTTTGAGAAGGCAAAAAGTTTTTCGCAATTCTGCTGCTCCAAACGCTTAACCAGAATGGCCTAGGGAAAAAATACACATACCGTTGTAATCGGGCGAGTTTCTACTTTTAGATGCAATAGGAATTTTTGGGTTAGGTCAATCCGTTCGCGAAATATGGGAGTTTGAAGCCAAGAAATGGTTGAGAAGGCAAAAAATTTTTCGCAATTCTGCTGCTCCTAACGCCTAACCAGAATGGACTAGGGAAAAAATACACATACCGTTGTAATCGGGCGAGTTTCTACTTTCAGACGCAACAGGAACTATTGGGTTAGGTCAATCCGTTCGCGAGATATGGGAGTCTGAAGACAAGAAATGGTTGAGAAGGCAAAAAATTTTTCGCAATTCTGCTGCTCCAAACGCTTAACCAGAATGGCCTAGGGAAAAAATACACATACCGTTGTAATCGGGCGAGTTTCTACTTTCAGATGCAATAGGAATTTTTGGGTTAGGTCAATCCGTTCGCGAGATATGGTGGTTTGAAGCCAAGAAATGGTTGAGAAGGCAAAAAAATTTTTGCCATTCTGCTGCTCCAAACGTTTAACCAGAATGGCCTAGGAAAAAAATACACATACCGTTGTAATCGGGCGAGTTTCTACTTTCAGATGCAATAGGAATTTTTGGGTTAGGTCAATCCGTTCGCGAGATATGGTGGTTTGAAGCCAAGAAATGGTTGAGAAGGCAAAATATTTTTCGCAATTCTGCTGCTCCAAACGTTTAACCAGAATGGCCCAGGGAAAAAATACACATACCGTTGTAATCGGGCGAGTTTCTACTTTCAGATGCAATAGGAATTTTTGGGTTGGGTCAATCCGTTCGCCAGATATGGGAGTTTGAAGCCAAGAAATGTTTGAGAAGGCAAAAAGTTTTTCGCAATTCTGCTGCTCCAAACGCTTAACCAGAATGTCCTAGGGAAAAAATACACATACCGTTGTAATCGGGCGAGTTTCTACTTTCAGATGCAACAGGAATCTTTGGGTTAGGTCAATCCGTTCGCGAGATATGGGAGTTTGAAGCTAAAAAATAGTTGAGAAGACAACAAATTTTTCGCACTTCTGCTGCTCCAAACGCTTAACCAGAATTGCCTAGGGAAAAAATACACATACCGTTGTAATCGGGCGAGTTTCTACTTTCAGACGCAACCGGAATTTTTGGGTTAGGTCAATCCGATCGCGAGATATGGTGGTTTGAAGCCAAGAAATGGTTGAGAAGGCAAAAAATTTTTCGCAATTCTGCTGCTCCAAACGTTTAACCAGAACGGCCTAGGGAAAAAATACACATACCGTTGTAATCGGGCGAGTTTCTACTTTTAGATGCAATAGGAATTTTTGGGTTAGGTCAATCCGTTCGCCAGATATGGGAGTTTGAAGCCAAGAAATGTTTGAGAAGGCAAAAAGTTTTTCGCAATTCTGCTGCTCCAAACGCTTAACCAGAATGGCCTAGGGAAAAAATACACATACCGTTGTAATCGGGCGAGTTTCTACTTTTAGATGCAATAGGAATTTTTGGGTTAGGTCAATCCGTTCGCGAGATATGGGAGTTTGAACCCAAGAAATGGTTGAGAAGGCAAAAAATTTTTCGCAATTCTGCTGCTCCTAACGCCTAACCAGAATGGACTAGGGAAAAAATACACATACCGTTGTAATCGGGCGAGTTTCTACTTTCAGACGCAACAGGAACTATTGGGTTAGGTCAATCCGTTCGCGAGATATGGGAGTCTGAAGCCAAGAAATGGTTGAGAAGGCAAAAAATTTTTCGCAATTCTGCTGCTCCAAACGCTTAACCAGAATGGCCTAGGGAAAAAATACACATACCGTTGTAATCGGGCGAGTTTCTACTTTCAGATGCAATAGGAATTTTTGGGTTAGGTCAATCCGTTCGCGAGATATGGTGGTTTGAAGCCAAGAAATGGTTGAGAAGGCAAAAAAATTTTTGCCATTCTGCTGCTCCAAACGTTTAACCAGAATGGCCTAGGAAAAAAATACACATACCGTTGTAATCGGGCGAGTTTCTACTTTTAGATGCAATTGGAATTTTTGGGTTAGGTCAATCCGATCGCGAGATATGGTGGTTTGAAGCCAAGAAATGGTTGAGAAGGCAAAATATTTTTCGCAATTCTGCTGCTCCAAACGTTTAACCAGAATGGCCCAGGGAAAAAATACACATACCGTTGTAATCGGGCGAGTTTCTACTTTCAGATGCAATAGGAATTTTTGGGTTAGGTCAATCCGTTCGCCAGATATGGGAGTTTGAAGCCAAGAAATGTTTGAGAAGGCAAAAAGTTTTTCGCAATTCTGCTGCTCCAAACGCTTAACCAGAATGGCCTAGGGAAAAAATATACATACCGTTGTAATCGGGCGAGTTTCTACTTTCAGACGCAACAGGAATTTTTGGGTTAGGTCAATCCGATCGCGAGATATGGTGGTTTGAATCCAAGAAATGGTTGAGAAGGCAAAAAATTTTTCGCAATTCTGCTGCTCCAAACGTTTAACCAGAATGGCCTAGGGAAAAAATACACATACCGTTGTAATCGGGCGAGTTTCTACTTTCAGATGCAATAGGAATTTTTGGGTTAGGTCAATCTGTTCGCGAGATATGGGATTTTGAAGCTAAGAAATGGTTAAGGAGACAACAAAGTTTTCGCACTTCTGCTGCTCCAAACGCTTAACCAGAATGGCCTAGGGAAAAAATACGCATACCGTTGTAATCGGGCGAGTTTCTACTTTCACACGCAACAGGAATTTTTGGGGTAGGTCAATCCGTTCGCGAGATATGGGAGTTTGAAGCCAAGAGACGGTTGAGAAGGCAAAACATTTTTCGCAATTCCGCTGCTTCAAACGCTTAACCAGAATGGCCTAGGGAAAAAATACGCATACCGTTGTAATCGGGCGAGTTTCTACTTTCACACGCAACAGGAATTTTTGGGTTTGGTCAATCCGTTCGCGAGATATGGGACTTTGAATCTAAGAAATGGTTGAGAAGACAACAAATTTTTCGCACTTCTGCTGCTCCAAACGCTTAACCGGAATGGGCTAGGGAAAAAATACACATACCGTTGTAATCGGGCGAGTTTCTACTTTCAGATGCAACAGGAATTTTTGGGTTAGGTCAATCCGTTCGCGAGATATGGGAGTTTGAAGCTAAGAAATGGTTAAGGAGACAACAAAGTTTTCGCACTTCTGCTGCTCCAAACGCTTAACCAGAATGGCCTAGGGAAAAAATACACATACCGTCGTAATCGGGCGAGTTTCTACTTTCAGATGCAACAGGAATTTTTGGGTTAGGTCAATCCGTTCGCGAGATATGGGAGTTTGAAGCTAAAAAATAGTTGAGAAGACAACAAATTTTTCGCAATTCTGCTGCTCCAAACGCTTAACCAGAATGGCCTAGGGAAAAAATACACATACCGTTGTAATCGGGCGAGTTTCTACTTTCAGATGCAATAGGAATTTTTGGGTTAGGTCAATCCGTTCGCGAGATATGGGAGTTTGAAGCCAAGAAATGTTTGAGAAAGCAAAAAATTTTTCGCAATTCTGCTGCTCCAAACGTTTAACCAGAATGGCCCAGGGAAAAAATACACATACCGTTGTAATCGGGCGAGTTTCTACTTTCAGATGCAATAGGAATTTTTGGGTTAGGTCAATCCGATCGCGAGATATGGGATTTTGAAGCTAAGAAATGGTTGACAAGACAATAAGTTTTTCGCACTTCTGCTGCTCCAATCGCTTAACCAGAATGGCCTAAGGGAAAAATACACGTACCGTTGAAATCGGGCGAGTTTCTACTTTCAGATGCAATAGGAATTTTTGGGTTAGGTCAATCCGTTCGCGAGATATGGGAGTTTGAAGCCAAGAAATGTTTGAGAAAGCAAAAAATTTTTCGCAATTCTGCTGCTCCAAACGCTTAACCAGAATGGCCTAGGGAAAAAATACACATACCGTTGTAATCGGGCGAGTTTCTACTTTCAGATGCAATAGGAATTTTTGGGTTAGGTCAATCCGTTCGCGAGATATGGGAGTTTGAAGCCAAGAAATGGTTGAGATGGCAAAAAATTTTTCGCAATTCTGCTGCTCCAAACGCTTAACCAGAATGGCCTAGGGAAAAAATACACATACCGTTGTAATCGGGCGAGTTTCTACTTTCAGATGCAACAGGAATTTTTGGGTTAGGTCAATCCGTTTGCGAGAAATGGGAGTTTGAAGCTAAAAAATAGTTGAGAAGACAACAAATTTTTCGCACTTCAGCTGCTCCAAACGCTTAACCAGAATGGCCTAGGGAAAAAATACACATACCGTTGTAATCGGGCGAGTTTCTACTTTCAGATGCAATAGGAATTTTTGGGTTAGGTCAATCCGTTCGCGAGATATGGTGGTTTGAAGCCAAGAAATGGTTGAGAAGGCAAAAAATTTTTCGCAATTCTGCTGCTCCAAACGTTTAACCAGAATGGCCTAGGGAAAAAATACACATACCGTTGTAATCGGGCGAGTTTCTACTTTTAGATGCAATAGGAATTTTTGGGTTAGGTCAATCCGTTCGCGAGATATGGGAGTTTGAAGCCAAGAAATGGTTGAGAAGGCAAAAAATGTTTCGCACTTCTGCTGCTCCAAACGCTTAACCAGAATTGCCTAGGGAAAAAATACACATACCGTTGTAATCGGGCGAGTTTCTACTTTCAGACGCAACCGGAATTTTTGGGTTAGGTCAATCCGATCGCGAGATATGGTGGTTTGACGCCAAGAAATGGTTGAGAAGGCAAAAAATTTTTCGCAATTCTGCTGCTCCAAACGTTTAACCAGAATGGCCTAGGGAAAAAATACACATACCGTTGTAATCGGGCGAGTTTCTACTTTTAGATGCAATAGGAATTTTTGGGTTAGGTCAATCCGTTCGCCAGATATAGGAGTTTGAAGCCAAGAAATGTTTGAGAAGGCAAAAAGTTTTTCGCAATTCTGCTGCTCCAAACGCTTAACCAGAATGGCCTAGGGAAAAAATACACATACCGTTGTAATCGGGCGAGTTTCTACTTTTAGATGCAATAGGAATTTTTGGGTTAGGTCAATCCGTTCGCGAGATATGGGAGTTTGAAGCCAAGAAATGGTTGAGAAGGCAAAAAATTTTTCGCAATTCTGCCGCTCCTAACGCCTAACCAGAATGGACTAGGGAAAAAATACACATACCGTTGTAATCGGGCGAGTTTCTACTTTCAGACGCAACAGGAACTATTGGGTTAGGTCAATCCGTTCGCGAGATATGGGAGTCTGAAGCCAAGAAATGGTTGAGAAGGCAAAAAATTTTTCGCAATTCTGCTGCTCCAAACGCTTAACCAGAATGGCCTAGGGAAAAAATACACATACCGTTGTAATCGGGCGAGTTTCTACTTTCAGATGCAATAGGAATTTTTGGGTTAGGTCAATCCGTTCGCGAGATATGGTGGTTTGAAGCCAAGAAATGGTTGAGAAGGCAAAAAAATTTTTGCCATTCTGCTGCTCCAAACGTTTAACCAGAATGGCCTAGGAAAAAAATCCACATACCGTTGTAATCGGGCGAGTTTCTACTTTTAGATGCAATTGGAATTTTTGGGTTAGGTCAATCCGATCGCGAGATATGGTGGTTTGAAGCCAAGAAATGGTTGAGAAGGCAAAATATTTTTCGCAATTCTGCTGCTCCAAACGTTTAACCAGAATGGCCCAGGGAAAAAATACACATACCGTTGTAATCGGGCGAGTTTCTACTTTCAGATGCAATAGGAATTTTTGGGTTAGGTCAATCCGTTCGCCAGATATGGGAGTTTGAAGCCAAGAAATGTTTGAGAAGGCAAAAAGTTTTTCGCAATTCTGCTGCTCCAAACGCTTAACCAGAATGGCCTAGGGAAAAAATACACATACCGTTGTAATCGGGCGAGTTTCTACTTTCAGATGCAACAGGAATCTTTGGGTTAGGTCAATCCGTTCGCGAGATATGGGAGTTTGAAGCTAAAAAATAGTTGAGAAGACAACAAATTTTTCGCACTTCTGCTGCTCCAAACGCTTAACCAGAATTGCCTAGGGAAAAAATACACATACCGTTGTAATCGGGCGAGTTTCTACTTTCAGACGCAACAGGAATTTTTGGGTTAGGTCAATCCGATCGCGAGATATGGTGGTTTGAATCCAAGAAATGGTTGAGAAGGCAAAAAATTTTTCGCAATTCTGCTGCTCCAAACGTTTAACCAGAATGGCCTAGGGAAAAAATACACATACCGTTGTAATCGGGCGAGTTTCTACTTTCAGATGCAATAGGAATTTTTGGGTTAGGTCAATCTTTTCGCGAGATATGGGATTTTGAAGCTAAGAAATGGTTAAGGAGACAACGAAGTTTTCGCACTTCTGCTGCTCCAAACGCTTAACCAGAATGGCCTAGGGAAAAAATACGCATACCGTTGTAATCGGGCGAGTTTCTACTTTCAGATGCAATAGGAATTTTTGGGTTAGGTCAATCCGTTCGCGAGATATGGTGGTTTGAAGCCAAGAAATGGTTGAGAAGGCAAAATATTTTTCGCAATTCTGCTGCTCCAAACGTTTAACCAGAATGGCCCAGGGAAAAAATACACATACCGTTGTAATCGGGCGAGTTTCTACTTTCAGATGCAATAGGAATTTTTGGGTTGGGTCAATCCGTTCGCCAGATATGGGAGTTTGAAGCCAAGAAATGTTTGAGAAGGCAAAAAGTTTTTCGCAATTCTGCTGCTCCAAACGCTTAACCAGAATGTCCTAGGGAAAAAATACACATACCGTTGTAATCGGGCGAGTTTCTACTTTCAGATGCAACAGGAATTCTTGGGTTAGGTTAATCCGTTCGCGAGATATGGGAGTTTGAATCTAAAAAATAGTTGAGAAGACAACAAATTTTTCGCACTTCTGCTGCTCCAAGCGCTTAACCAGAATGGCCTAGGGAAAAAATACAAATACCGCTGTAATCGGGCGAGTTTCTACTTTTAGATGCAATAGGAATTTTTGGGTTAGGTCAATCCGTTCGCGAGATATGGGAGTTTGAAGCCAAGAAATGGTTGAGAAGGCAAAAAATGTTTCGCAATTCTGCTGCTCCTAACGCCTAACCAGAATGGACTAGGGAACAAATACACATACCGTTGTGATCGGGCGAGTTTCTACTTTCAGACGCAACAGGAACTTTTGGGTTAGGTCAATCCGTTCGCGAGATATGGGAGTCTGAAGCCAAGAAATGGTTGAGAAGGCAAAAAATTTTTCGCAATTCTGCTGCTCCAAACGCTTAACCAGAATGGCCTAGGGAAAAAATACACATACCGTTGTAATCGGGCGAGTTTCTACTTTCAGATGCAATAGGAATTTTTGGGTTAGGTCAATCCGTTCGCGAGATATGGTGGTTTGAAGCCAAGAAATGGTTGAGAAGGCAAAATATTTTTCGAAATTCTGCTGCTCCAAACGTTTAACCAGAATGGCCCAGGGAAAAAATACACATACCGTTGTAATCGGGCGAGTTTCTACTTTCAGATGCAATAGGAATTTTTGGGTTGGGTCAATCCGTTCGCGAGATATGGGAGTCTGAAGCCAAGAAATGGTTGAGAAGGCAAAAAATTTTTCGCAATTCTGCTGCTCCAAACGCTTAACCAGAATGGCCTAGGGAAAAAATACACATACCGTTGTAATCGGGCGAGTTTCTACTTTCAGACGCAACAGGAACTTTTGGGTTAGGTCAATCCGTTCGCGAGATATGGGAGTCTGAAGCCAAGAAATGGTTGAGAAGGCAAAAAATTTTTCGCAATTCTGCTGCTCCAAACGCTTAACCGGAATGGCCTAGGGAAAAAATACACATACCGTTGTAATCGGGCGAGTTTCTTCTCTCCGATGCATCAGGAATTTTTGGGTTAGGTCAATCCGTTCGCGAGATATGGTGGTTTGAATCCAAGAAATGGTTGAGAAGGCAAAAAAATTTTTGCCATTCTGCTGCTCCAAACGTTTAACCAGAATGGCCTAGGAAAAAAATACACATACCGTTGTAATCGGGCGAGTTTCTACTTTTAGATGCAATTGGAATTTTTGGGTTAGGTCAATCCGATCGCGAGATATGGTGGTTTGAAGCCAAGAAATGGTTGAGAAGGCAAAATATTTTTCGCAATTCTGCTGCTCCAAACGTTTAACCAGAATGGCCCAGGGAAAAAATACACATACCGTTGTAATCGGGCGAGTTTCTACTTTCAGATGCAATAGGAATTTTTGAGTTAGGTCAATCCGTTCGCCAGATATGGGAGTTTGCAGCCAAGAAATGTTTGAGAAGGCAAAAAGTTTTTCGCAATTCTGCTGCTCCAAACGCTTAACCAGAATGGCCTAGGGAAAAAATACACATACCGTTGTAATCGGGCGAGTTTCTACTTTCAGATGCAACAGGAATCTTTGGGTTAGGTCAATCCGTTCGCGAGATATGGGAGTTTGAAGCTAAAAAATAGTTGAGAAGACAACAAATTTTTCGCACTTCTGCTGCTCCAAACGCTTAACCAGAATAGCCTAGGGAAAAAATACACATACCGTTGTAATCGGGCGAGTTTCTACTTTCAGATGCAATAGGAATTTTTGGGTTAGGTCAATCCGTTCGCCAGATATGGGAGTTTGCAGCCAAGAAATGTTTGAGAAGGCAAAAAGTTTTTCGCAATTCTGCTGCTCCAAACGCTTAACCAGAATGGCCTAGGGAAAAAATACACATACCGTTGTAATCGGGCGAGTTTCTACTTTCAGATGCAACAGGAATCTTTGGGTTAGGTCAATCCGTTCGCGAGATATGGGAGTTTGAAGCTAAAAAATAGTTGAGAAGACAACAAATTTTTCGCACTTCTGCTGCTCCAAACGCTTAACCAGAATAGCCTAGGGAAAAAATACACATACCGTTGTAATCGGGCGAGTTTCTACTTTCAGACGCAACAGGAATTTTTGGGTTAGGTCAATCCGATCGCGAGATATGGTGGTTTGAATCCAAGAAATGGTTGAGAAGGCAAAAATTTTTCGCAATTCTGCTGCTCCAAACGTTTAACCAGAATGGCCTAGGGAAAAAATACACATACCGTTGTAATCGGGCGAGTTTCTACTTTCAGATGCAATAGGAATTTTTGGGTTAGGTCAATCTGTTCGCGAGATATGGGATTTTGAAGCTAAGAAATGGTTAAGGAGACAACAAAGTTTTCGCACTTCTGCTGCTCCAAACGCTTAACCAGAATGGCCTAGGGAAAAAATACGCATACCGTTGTAATCGGGCGAGTTTCTACTTTCACACGCAACACGAATTTTTGGGGTAGGTCAATCCGTTCGCGAGATATGGGAGTTTGAAGCCAAGAGACGGTTGAGAAGGCAAAACATTTTTCGCAATTCCGCTGCTTCAAACGCTTAACCGAAATGGGCTAGGGAAAAAATACGCATACCGTTGTAATCGGGCGAGTTTCTACTTTCAGATGCAACAGGAATTTTTGGGTTAGGTCAATCCGTTCGCGAGATATGGGAGTTTGAAGCTAAGAAATGGTTAAGGAGGCAACAAAGTTTTCGCAATTCTGCTGCTCCAAACGCTTAACCAGAATGGCCTAGGGAAAAAATACACATACCGTCGTAATCGGGCGAGTTTCTACTTTCAGATGCAACAGGAATTTTTGGGTTAGGTCAATCCGTTCGCGAGATATGGGAGTTTGAAGCTAAAAAATAGTTGAGAAGACAACAAATTTTTCGCACTTCTGCTGCTCCAAACGCTTAACCAGAATGGCCTAGGGAAAAAATACACATACCGTTGTAATCGGGCGAGTTTCTGCTTTCAGATGCAATAGGAATTTTTGGGTTAGGTCAATCCGTTCGCGAGATATGGTGGTTTGAAGCCAAGAAATGGTTGAGAAGGCAAAAAATTTTTCGCAATTCTGCTGCTCCAAACGTTTAACCAGAATGGCCTAGGGAAAAAATACACATACCGTTGTAATCGGGCGAGTTTCTACTTTCAGATGCAATAGGAATTTTTGGGTTAGGTCAATCCGTTCGCGAGATATGGGAGTTTGAAGCCAAGAAATGGTTGAGAAGGCAAAAAATTTTTCGCAATTCTGCTGCTCCAAACGCTTAACCAGAATGGCCTAGGGAAAAAATACACATACCGTTGTAATCGGGCGAGTTTCTACTTTCAGATGCAATAGGAATTTTTGGGTTAGGTCAATCCGTTCGCGAGATATGGTGGTTTGAAGCCAAGAAATGGTTGAGAAGGCAAAATATTTTTCGCAATTCTGCTGCTCCAAACGTTTAACCAGAATGGCCCAGGGAAAAAATACACATACCGTTGTAATCGGGCGAGTTTCTACTTTTAGATGCAATTGGAATTTTTGGGTTAGGTCAATCCGATCGCGAGATATGGTGGTTTGAAGCCAAGAAATGTTTGAGAAGGCAAAAAGTTTTTCGCAATTCTGCTGCTCCAAACGCTTAACCAGAATGGCCTAGGGAAAAAATACACATACCGTTGTAATCGGGCGAGTTTCTACTTTCAGATGCAACAGGAATCTTTGGGTTAGGTCAATCCGTTCGCGAGATATGGGAGTTTGAAGCTAAAAAATAGTTGAGAAGACAACAAATTTTTCGCACTTCTGCTGCTCCAAACGCTTAACCAGAATTGCCTAGGGAAAAAATACACACACCGTTGTAATCGGGCGAGTTTCTACTTTCAGACGCAACATGAATTTTTGGGTTAGGTCAATCCGATCGCGAGATATGGTGGTTTGAATCCAAGAAATGGTTGAGAAGGCAAAAAATTTTTCGCAAGTCTGCTGCTCCAAACGTTTAACCAGAATGGCCTAGGGAAAAAATACACATACCGTTGTAATCGGGCGAGTTTCTACTTTCAGATGCAATAGGAATTTTTGGGTTAGGTCAATCTGTTCGCGAGATATGGGATTTTGAAGCTAAGAAATGGTTAAGGAGACAACAAAGTTTTCGCACTTCCGCTGCTCCAAACGCTTAACCAGAATGGCCTAGGGAAAAAATACGCATACCGTTGTAATAGGGCGAGTTTCTACTTTCACACGCAACAGGAATTTTTGGGGTAGGTCAATCCGTTCGCGAGATATGGGAGTTTGAAGCCAAGAGACGGTTGAGAAGGCAAAACATTTTTCGCAATTCCGCTGCTTCAAACGCTTAACCAGAATGGCCTAGGGAAAAAATACGCATACCGTTGTAATCGGGCGAGTTTCTACTTTCAGATGCAACAGGAATTTTTGGGTTAGATCAATCCGTTCGCGAGATATGGGAGTTTGAAGCCAAGAAATGTTTGAGAAGGCAAAAAATTTTTCGCAATTCTGCTGCTCCAAACGCTTAACCAGAATGGCCTAGGGAAAAAATACACATACCGTTGTAATCGGGCGAGTTTCTACTTTCAGATGCAACAGGAATTTTTGGGTTAGGTCAATCCGTTCGCGAGATATGGGAGTTTGAAGCTAAAAAATAGTTGAGAAGGCAAAATATTTTTCGCAACTCTGCTGCTCCAAACGTTTAACCAGAATGGCCCAGGGAAAAAATACACATACCGTTGTAATCGGGGGAGTTTCTACTTTCAGATGCAATAGGAATTTTTGGGTTAGGTCAATCCGATCGCGAGATATGGGATTTTGAAGCTAAGAAATGGTTGACAAGACAATAAGTTTTTCGCACTTCTGCTGCTCCAATCGCTTAACCAGAATGGCCTAAGGGAAAAATACACGTACCGCTGTAATCGGGCGAGTATCTACTTTCAGATGCAATAGGAATTTTTGGGTTAGGTCAATCCGTTCGCGAGATATGGGAGTTTGAAGCCAAGAAATGTTTGAGAAAGCAAAAAATTTTTCGCAATTCTGCTGCTCCAAATGCTTAACCAGAATGGCCTAGGGAAAAAATACACATACCGTTGTAATCGGGCGAGCTTCTACTTTCAGATGCAACAGGAATTTTTGGGTTAGGTCAATCCGTTCGCGAGATATGGGAGTTTGAAGCCAAGAAATGTTTGAGAAAGCAAAAAATTTTTCGCAATTCTGCTGCTTCAAACGCTTAACCAGAATGGCCTAGGGAAAAAATACGCATACCGTTGTAATCGGGCGAGTTTCTACTTTCTGGCGCAGCAGGAATTTTTGGGTATGGTCAATCCGTTCGCGAGATATGGGACTTTGAAACTAAGAAATGGTTGAGAAGACAACAAATTTTTCGCAATTCTGCTGCTCCAAACGCTTAACCGGAATGGGCTAGGGAAAAAATACACATACCGTTGTAATCGGGCGAGTTTCTACTTTCACACGCAATAGGAATTTTTGGGTTAGCTCAATCCGTTCGCGAGATATGGGAGCTTGAAGCCAAGAAATGGTTGAGAAGGCAAAACATTTTTCGCAATTCTGCTGCTCCAAACGCTTAACCAGAATGGCCTAGGGAAAAAATACACATACCGTTGTAATCGGGCGAGTTTCTACTTTCAGATGCAATAGGAATTTTTGGGTTAGGTCAATCCGTTCGCGAGATATGGGAGTGTGAAGCCAAGAAATGGTTGAGATGGCAAAAAATTTTTCGAAATTCTGCTGCTCCAAACGCTTAACCAGAATGGCCTAGGGAAAAAATACACATACCGTGGTAATCGGGCGAGTTTCTACTTTCAGATGCAACAGGAATTTTTGGGTTAGGTTAATCGGTTCGCGAGATATGGGAGTTTGAAGCTAAGAAATGGTTGAGAAGACAACAAATTTTTCGCACTTCTGCTGCTCCAAACGCTTAACCTGAATGGCCTAGGGAAAAAATACACATACCGTTGTAATCGGGCGAGTTTCTACTTTCAGATGCAACAGGAATTTTTGGGTTAGGTCAATCCGTTCGCGAGATATGGGAGTTTGAAGCCAAGAAATGGTTGAGAAGGCAAAAAATTTTTCGCAATTCTGCTGCTCCAAACGCTTAACCAGAATGGCCTAGGGAAAAAATACACATACCGTTGTAATCGGGCGAGTTTCTACTTTCAGATGCAATAGGAATTTTTGGGTTAGGTCAATCCGTTCGCGAGATATGGGAGTTTGAAGCCAAGAAATGGTTGAGATGGCAAAAAATTTTTCGAAATTCTGCTGCTCCAAACGCTTAACCAGAATGGCCTAGGGAAAAAATACACATACCGTGGTAATCGGGCAAGTTTCTACTTTCAGATGCAACAGGAATTTTTGGGTTAGGTTAATCCGTTCGCGAGATATGGGAGTTTGAAGCTAAAAAATAGTTGAGAAGACAACAAATTTTTCGCACTTCTGCTGCTCCAAACGCTTAACCAGAATGGCCTAGGGAAAAAATACACATACCGCTGTAATCGGGTGAGTTTCTACTTTCAGATGCAATAGGAATTTTTGGGTTAGGTCAATCCGTTCGCGAGATATGGTGGTTTGAAGCCAAGAAATGGTTGAGAAGGCAAAAAATTTTTAGCAATTCTGCTGCTCCAAACGTTTAACCAGAATGGCCTAGGAAAAAAATACACATACCGTTGTAATCGGGCGAGTTTCTACTTTTAGATGCAATGGGAATTTTTGGGTTAGGTCAATCCGTTCGCGAGATATGAGAGTTTGAAGCCAAGAAATGGTTGAGAAGGCAAAACATTTTTCGCAATTCTGCTGCTCCAAACGCTTAACCTGAATGGCCTAGGGAAAAAATACACATACCGTTGTAATCGGGCGAGTTTCTACTTTCAGATGCAATAGGAATTTTTGGGTTAGGTCAATCTGTTCGCGAGATATGGGAGTGTGAAGCCAAGAAATGGTTGAGATGGCAAAAAATTTTTCGAAATTCTGCTGCTCCAAACGCTTAACCAGAATGGCCTAGGGAAAAAATACACATACCGTGGTAATCGGGCGAGTTTCTACTTTCAGATGCAATAGGAATTTTTGGGTTAGGTCAATCCGTTCGCGAGATATGGGAGTTTGAAGCCAAGAAATGGTTGAGATGGCAAAAAATTTTTCGAAATTCTGCTGCTCCAAACGCTTAACCAGAATGGCCTAGGGAAAAAATACACATACCGTGGTAATCGGGCAAGTTTCTACTTTCAGATGCAACAGGAATTTTTGGGTTAGGTTAATCCGTTCGCGAGATATGGGAGTTTGAAGCTAAAAAATAGTTGAGAAGACAACAAATTTTTCGCACTTCTGCTGCTCCAAACGCTTAACCAGAATGGCCTAGGGAAAAAATACACATACCGCTGTAATCGGGTGAGTTTCTACTTTCAGATGCAATAGGAATTTTTGGGTTAGGTCAATCCGTTCGCGAGATATGGTGGTTTGAAGCCAAGAAATGGTTGAGAAGGCAAAAAATTTTTAGCAATTCTGCTGCTCCAAACGTTTAACCAGAATGGCCTAGGAAAAAAATACACATACCGTTGTAATCGGGCGAGTTTCTACTTTTAGATGCAATGGGAATTTTTGGGTTAGGTCAATCCGTTCGCGAGATATGAGAGTTTGAAGCCAAGAAATGGTTGAGAAGGCAAAACATTTTTCGCAATTCTGCTGCTCCAAACGCTTAACCTGAATGGCCTAGGGAAAAAATACACATACCGTTGTAATCGGGCGAGTTTCTACTTTCAGATGCAATAGGAATTTTTGGGTTAGGTCAATCCGTTCGCGAGATATGGGAGTGTGAAGCCAAGAAATGGTTGAGATGGCAAAAAATTTTTCGAAATTCTGCTGCTCCAAACGCTTAACCAGAATGGCCTAGGGAAAAAATACACATACCGTGGTAATCGGGCGAGTTTCTACTTTCAGATGCAACAGGAATTTTTGGGTTAGGTTAATCCGTTCGCGAGATATGGGAGTTTGAAGCTAAGAAATGGTTGAGAAGGCAACAAATTTTTCGCACTTCTGCTGCTCCAAACGCTTAACCTGAATGGCCTAGGGAAAAAATACACATACCGTTGTAATCGGGCGAGTTTCTACTTTCAGATGCAATAGGAATTTTTGGGTTAGGTCAATCCGTTCGCGAGATATGGGAGTGTGAAGCCAAGAAATGGTTGAGATGGCAAAAAATTTTTCGAAATTCTGCTGCTCCAAACGCTTAACCAGAATGGCCTAGGGAAAAAATACACATACCGTGGTAATCGGGCGAGTTTCTATTTTCAGATGCAATAGGAATTTTTGGGTTAGGTCAATCCGTTCGCGAGATATGGGAGTTTGAAGCCAAGAAATGGTTGAGATGGCAAAAAATTTTTCGAAATTCTGCTGCTCCAAACGCTTAACCAGAATGGCCTAGGGAAAAAATACACATACCGTGGTAATCGCGCGAGTTTCTACTTTCAGATGCAATAGGAATTTTTGGGTTAGGTCAATCCGTTCGCGAGATATGGTGGTTTGAAGCCAAGAAATGGTTGAGAAGGCAAAAAATTATTAGCAATTCTGCTGCTCCAAACGTTTAACCAGAATGGCCTAGGAAAAAAATACACATACCGTTGTAATCCGGCGAGTTTCTACTTTTGAATGCAATAGGAATTTTTGGGTTAGGTCAATCCGTTCGCGAGATATGAGAGTTTGAAGCCAAGAAATGGTTGAGAAGGCAAAACATTTTTCGCAAGTCTGCTGCTCCAAACGCTTAACCAGAATGGCCTAGGGAAAAAATACACATACCGTCGTAAACGGGCGAGTTTCTACTTTCAGATGCAACAGGAATTTTTGGGTTAGGTCAATCCGTTCGCGAGATATGGGAGTTTGAAGCTAAGAAATAGTTGAGAAGACAACAAATTTTTCGCACTTCTGCTGCTCCAAACGCTTAACCAGAATGGCCTAGGGAAAAAATACACATACCGCTGTAATCGGGCGAGTTTCTACTTTCAGATGCAATAGGAATTTTTGGGTTAGGTCAATCCGTTCGCGAGATATGGTGGTTTGAAGCCAAGAAATGGTTGAGAAGGCAAAAAATTTTTCGCAATTCTGCTGCTCCAAACGTTTAACCAGAATGGCCTAGGGAAAAAATACACATACCGTTGTAATCGAGCGAGTTTCTACTTTCAGATGCAATAGGAATTTTTGGGTTAGGTCAATCCGTTCGCGAGATATGGGAGTTTGAAGCCAAGAAATGTTTGAGAAAGCAAAAAATTTTTCGCACTTCTGCTGCTCCAAACGCTTAACCAGAATGGCCTAGGGAAAAAATACACATACCGCTGTAATCGGGCGAGTTTCTACTTTCAGATGCAATAGGAATTTTTGGGTTAGGTCAATCCGTTCGCGAGATATGGTGGTTTGAAGCCAAGAAATGGTTGAGAAGGCAAAAAATTTTTCGCAATTCTGCTGCTCCAAACGTTTAACCAGAATGGCCTAGGGAAAAAATACACATACCGTTGTAATCGAGCGAGTTTCTACTTTCAGATGCAATAGGAATTTTGGGGTTAGGTCAATCCGTTCGCGAGATATGGGAGTTTGAAGCCAAGAAATGTTTGAGAAAGCAAAAAATTTTTCGCAATTCTGCTGCTCCAAACGCTTAACCAGAATGACCTAGGGAAAAAATACACATACCTTTGTAATCGGGCGAGTTTCTACTTTCAGATGCAACAGGAATTTTTGGGTTATGTCAATCCGTTCGCGAGATATGGGAGTTTGAATCCAAGAAATGTTTGAGAATGCAAAAAATTTTTCGCAATTCTGCTGCTCCAAACGCTTAACCAGAATGGCCTAGGGAAAAAATACACATACCCTTGTAATCGGGCGAGTTTCTACTTTCAGATGCAACAGGAATTTTTGGGATAGGACAATCCGTTCGCGAGATATGGGAGTTTGAAGCCAAGAAATGTTTGAGAAGGCAAAAAATTTTTCGCAATTCTGCTGCTCCAAACGCTTAACCAGAATGGCCTAGGGAAAAAATACACATACCGTTGTAATCGGGCGAGTTTCTACTTTCAGATGCAATAGGAATTTTTGGGTTAGGTCAATCCGTTCGCGAGATATGGGAGTTTGAAGCCAAGAAATGGTTGAGAAGGAAAAATTTTTCGCAATTCTGCTGCTCCAAACGCTTAACCAGAATGGCCTAGGGAAAAAATACACATACCGTTGTAATCGGGCGAGTTTCTACTTTCAGATGCTACAGGAATTTTTGGGTTAGGTCAATCCGTTCGCGAGATATGGGAGTTTGAAGCTAAAAAATAGTTGAGAAGACAACAAATTTTTCGCACTTCTGCTGCTCCAAACGCTTAACCAGAATGGCCTAGGGAAAAAATACACATACCGTTGTAATCGGGCGAGTTTCTACTTTCAGATGCAATAGGAATTTTTGGGTTTAGGTCAATCCGTTCGCGAGATATGGTGGTTTTGAAGCCAAGAAATGGTTGAGAAGGCAAAAAATTTTTCACAATTCTGCTGCTCCAAACGTTTAACCAGAGTGGCCTAGGGAAAAAATACAGATACCGTTGTAATCGGGCGAGTTTCTACTTTTAGATGCAATAGGAATTTTTGGGTTAGGTCAATCCGTTCGCGAGATATGGGAGTTTGAAGCCAAGAAATGGTTGAGAAGGCAAAAAATGTTTCGCAATTCTGCTGCTCCTAACGCCTAACCAGAATGGACTAGGGAACAAATACACATACCGTTGTAATCGGGCGAGTTTCTACTTTCAGACGCAACAGGAACTTTTGGGTTAGGTCAATCCGTTCGCGAGATATGGGAGTCTGAAGCCAAGAAATGGTTGAGAAGGCAAACAATTTTTCGCAATTCTGCTGCTCCAAACGCTTACCCAGAATGGCCTAGGGAAAAAATACACATACCGTTGTAATCGGGCGAGTATCTACTTTCAGATGCAATAGGAATTTTTGGGTTAGGTCAATCCGTTCGCGAGATATGGTGGTTTGAAGCCAAGAAATTGTTGAGAAGGCAAAATATTTTTCGCAATTCTGCTGCTCCAAACGTTTAACCAGAATGGCCCAGGGAAAAAATACGCATAGCGTTGTAATCGGTCGAGTTTCTACTTTCAGATGCAATAGGAATTTTTGGGTTAGGTCAATCCGTTCGCCAGGTATGGGAGTTTGAAGCCAAGAAATGTTTGAGAAGGCAAAAAGTTTTTCGCAATTCTGCTGCTCCTAACGCTTAACCAGAATGGCCTAGGGAAAAAATACACATACCGTTGTAATCGGGCGAGTTTCTACTTTCAGATGCAGCAGGAATTTTTGGGTTAGGTCAATCCGTTCGCGAGATATGGGAGTTTGAAGCCAAGAAATGGTTGAGAAGGCAAAAAATTTTTCGCAATTCTGCTGCTCCAAACGCTTAACCAGAATGGCCTACGGAAAAAATACACATACCGTTGTAATCGGGCGAGTTTCTACTTTCAGACGCAACAGGAACTTTTGGGTTAGTTCGATCCGTTCGCGAGATATGGGAGTCCGAAGCCAAGCAATGGTTGAGAAGGCAAAAAATTTTTCGCAATTCTGCTGCTCCAAACGCTGAACCAGAATGGCCTAGGGAAAAAATACACATACCGTTGTAATCGGGCGAGTTTATACTTTCAGATGCAATAGGAATTTTTGGGTTAGGCCAATCCGTTCGCGAGATATGGGAGTTTGAAGCCAAGAAATGGTTGAGAAGGCAAAAAATTTTTCGCAATTGTGCTGCTCCAAACGCTTAACCAGAATGGCCTAGGGAAAAAATACACATACCGTTGTAATCGGGCGAGTTTCTACTTTCAGATGCAATAGGAATTTTTGGGTTAGGTCAATCCGTTCGCCAGATATGCGAGTTTGAAGCCAAGAAATGTTTGAGAAGGCAAAAAGTTTTTCGCAATTCTGCTGCTCCAAACGCTTAACCAGAATGGCCTAGGGAAAAAATACACATACCGTTGTAATCGGGCGAGTTTCTACTTTCAGATGCAACAGGAATCTTTGGGTTAGGTCAATCCTTTCGCGAGATATGGGAGTTTGAAGCTAAAAAATAGTTGAGAAGACAACAAATTTTTCGCAATTCTGCTGCTCCAAACGCTTAACCAGAATTGCCTAGGGAAAAAATACACATACCGTTGTAATCGGGCGAGTTTCTACTTTCAGATGCAATAGGAATTTTTGGGTTAGGTCAATCCGTTCGCCAGATATGGGAGTTTGAAGCCAAGAAATGTTTGAGAAGGCAAAAAGTTTTTCGCAATTCTGCTGCTCCAAACGCTTAACCAGAATGGCCTAGGGAAAAAATACACATACCGTTGTAATCGGGCGAGTTTCTACTTTCAGATGCAACAGGAATCTTTGGGTTAGGTCAATCCGTTCGCGAGATATGGGAGTTTGAAGCTAAAAAATAGTTGAGGAGACAACAAATTTTTCGCACTTCTGCTGCTCCAAACGCTTAACCAGAATTGCCTAGGGAAAAAATACACATACCGTTGTAATCGGGCGAGTTTCTACTTTCAGACGCAACAGGAATTTTTGGGTTAGGTCAATCCGTTCGCGAGATATGGGAGTTTGAAGCCAAAAAATGGTTGAGAAGGCAAAAAATTTTTCGCAATTCTGCTGCTCCAAACGCTTAACCAGAATGGCCTACGGAAAAAATACACATACCGTTGTAATCGGGCGAGTTTCTACTTTCAGACGCAACAGGAACTTTTGGGTTAGTTCGATCCGTTCGCGAGATATGGGAGTCTGAAGCCAAGCAATGGTTGAGAAGGCAAAAAATTTTTCGCAATTCTGCTGCTCCAAACGCTTAACCAGAATGGCCTAGGGAAAAAATACACATACCGTTGTAATCGGGCGAGTTTCTACTTTCAGATGCAATAGGAATTTTTGGGTTAGGTCAATCCGTTCGCCAGATATGGGAGTTTGAAGCCAAGAAATGTTTGAGAAGGCAAAAAGTTTTTCGCAATTCTGCTGCTCCAAACGCTTAACCAGAATGGCCTAGGGAAAAAATACACATACCGCTGTAATCGGGCGAGTTTCTACTTTCAGATGCAATAGGAATTTTTGGGTTAGGTCAATCCGTTCGCGAGATATGGTGGTTTGAAGCCAAGAAATGGTTGAGAAGGCAAAAAATTTTTCGCAATTCTGCTGCTCCAAACGTTTAACCAGAATGGCCTAGGGAAAAAATACACATACCGTTGTAATCGAGCGAGTTTCTACTTTCAGATGCAATAGGAATTTTGGGGTTAGGTCAATCCGTTCGCGAGATATGGGAGTTTGAAGCCAAGAAATGTTTGAGAAAGCAAAAAATTTTTCGCAATTCTGCTGCTCCAAACGCTTAACCAGAATGACCTAGGGAAAAAATACACATACCTTTGTAATCGGGCGAGTTTCTACTTTCAGATGCAACAGGAATTTTTGGGTTATGTCAATCCGTTCGCGAGATATGGGAGTTTGAATCCAAGAAATGTTTGAGAATGCAAAAAATTTTTCGCAATTCTGCTGCTCCAAACGCTTAACCAGAATGGCCTAGGGAAAAAATACACATACCCTTGTAATCGGGCGAGTTTCTACTTTCAGATGCAACAGGAATTTTTGGGATAGGACAATCCGTTCGCGAGATATGGGAGTTTGAAGCCAAGAAATGTTTGAGAAGGCAAAAAATTTTTCGCAATTCTGCTGCTCCAAACGCTTAACCAGAATGGCCTAGGGGAAAAATACACATACCGTTGTAATCGGGCGAGTTTCTACTTTCAGATGCAATAGGAATTTTTGGGTTAGGTCAATCCGTTCGCGAGATATGGGAGTTTGAAGCCAAGAAATGGTTGAGAAGGCAAAAAATTTTTCGCAATTCTGCTGCTCCAAACGCTTAACCAGAATGGCCTAGGGAAAAAATACACATACCGTTGTAATCGGGCGAGTTTCTACTTTCAGATGCAACAGGAATTTTTGGGTTAGGTCAATCCGTTCGCGAGATATGGGAGTTTGAAGCTAAAAAATAGTTGAGAAGACAACAAATTTTTCGCACTTCTGCTGCTCCAAACGCTTAACCAGAATGGCCTAGGGAAAAAATACACATACCGTTGTAATCGGGCGAGTTTCTACTTTCAGATGCAATAGGAATTTTTGGGTTAGGTCAATCCGTTCGCGAGATATGGTGGTTTGAAGCCAAGAAATGGTTGAGAAGGCAAAAAATTTTTCACAATTCTGCTGCTCCAAACGTTTAACCAGAGTGGCCTAGGGAAAAAATACAGATACCGTTGTAATCGGGCGAGTTTCTACTTTTAGATGCAATAGGAATTTTTGGGTTAGGTCAATCCGTTCGCGAGATATGGGAGTTTGAAGCCAAGAAATGGTTGAGAAGGCAAAAAATGTTTCGCAATTCTGCTGCTCCTAACGCCTAACCAGAATGGACTAGGGAACAAATACACATACCGTTGTAATCGGGCGAGTTTCTACTTTCAGACGCAACAGGAACTTTTGGGTTAGGTCAATCCGTTCGCGAGATATGGGAGTCTGAAGCCAAGAAATGGTTGAGAAGGCAAACAATTTTTCGCAATTCTGCTGCTCCAAACGCTTACCCAGAATGGCCTAGGGAAAAAATACACATACCGTTGTAATCGGGCGAGTATCTACTTTCAGATGCAATAGGAATTTTTGGGTTAGGTCAATCCGTTCGCGAGATATGGTGGTTTGAAGCCAAGAAATTGTTGAGAAGGCAAAATATTTTTCGCAATTCTGCTGCTCCAAACGTTTAACCAGAATGGCCCAGGGAAAAAATACGCATAGCGTTGTAATCGGTCGAGTTTCTACTTTCAGATGCAATAGGAATTTTTGGGTTAGGTCAATCCGTTCGCCAGGTATGGGAGTTTGAAGCCAAGAAATGTTTGAGAAGGCAAAAAGTTTTTCGCAATTCTGCTGCTCCTAACGCTTAACCAGAATGGCCTAGGGAAAAAATACACATACCGTTGTAATCGGGCGAGTTTCTACTTTCAGATGCAGCAGGAATTTTTGGGTTAGGTCAATCCGTTCGCGAGATATGGGAGTTTGAAGCCAAGAAATGGTTGAGAAGGCAAAAAATTTTTCGCAATTCTGCTGCTCCAAACGCTTAACCAGAATGGCCTACGGAAAAAATACACATACCGTTGTAATCGGGCGAGTTTCTACTTTCAGACGCAACAGGAACTTTTGGGTTAGTTCGATCCGTTCGCGAGATATGGGAGTCCGAAGCCAAGCAATGGTTGAGAAGGCAAAAAATTTTTCGCAATTCTGCTGCTCCAAACGCTGAACCAGAATGGCCTAGGGAAAAAATACACATACCGTTGTAATCGGGCGAGTTTATACTTTCAGATGCAATAGGAATTTTTGGGTTAGGCCAATCCGTTCGCGAGATATGGGAGTTTGAAGCCAAGAAATGGTTGAGAAGGCAAAAAATTTTTCGCAATTGTGCTGCTCCAAACGCTTAACCAGAATGGCCTAGGGAAAAAATACACATACCGTTGTAATCGGGCGAGTTTCTACTTTCAGATGCAATAGGAATTTTTGGGTTAGGTCAATCCGTTCGCCAGATATGCGAGTTTGAAGCCAAGAAATGTTTGAGAAGGCAAAAAGTTTTTCGCAATTCTGCTGCTCCAAACGCTTAACCAGAATGGCCTAGGGAAAAAATACACATACCGTTGTAATCGGGCGAGTTTCTACTTTCAGATGCAACAGGAATCTTTGGGTTAGGTCAATCCTTTCGCGAGATATGGGAGTTTGAAGCTAAAAAATAGTTGAGAAGACAACAAATTTTTCGCAATTCTGCTGCTCCAAACGCTTAACCAGAATTGCCTAGGGAAAAAATACACATACCGTTGTAATCGGGCGAGTTTCTACTTTCAGATGCAATAGGAATTTTTGGGTTAGGTCAATCCGTTCGCCAGATATGGGAGTTTGAAGCCAAGAAATGTTTGAGAAGGCAAAAAGTTTTTCGCAATTCTGCTGCTCCAAACGCTTAACCAGAATGGCCTAGGGAAAAAATACACATACCGTTGTAATCGGGCGAGTTTCTACTTTCAGATGCAACAGGAATCTTTGGGTTAGGTCAATCCGTTCGCGAGATATGGGAGTTTGAAGCTAAAAAATAGTTGAGGAGACAACAAATTTTTCGCACTTCTGCTGCTCCAAACGCTTAACCAGAATTGCCTAGGGAAAAAATACACATACCGTTGTAATCGGGCGAGTTTCTACTTTCAGACGCAACAGGAATTTTTGGGTTAGGTCAATCCGTTCGCGAGATATGGGAGTTTGAAGCCAAAAAATGGTTGAGAAGGCAAAAAATTTTTCGCAATTCTGCTGCTCCAAACGCTTAACCAGAATGGCCTACGGAAAAAATACACATACCGTTGTAATCGGGCGAGTTTCTACTTTCAGACGCAACAGGAACTTTTGGGTTAGTTCGATCCGTTCGCGAGATATGGGAGTCTGAAGCCAAGCAATGGTTGAGAAGGCAAAAAATTTTTCGCAATTCTGCTGCTCCAAACGCTTAACCAGAATGGCCTAGGGAAAAAATACACATACCGTTGTAATCGGGCGAGTTTCTACTTTCAGATGCAATAGGAATTTTTGGGTTAGGTCAATCCGTTCGCCAGATATGGGAGTTTGAAGCCAAGAAATGTTTGAGAAGGCAAAAAGTTTTTCGCAATTCTGCTGCTCCAAACGCTTAACCAGAATGGCCTAGGGAAAAAATACACATACCGTTGTAATCGGGCGAGTTTCTACTTTCAGATGCAACAGGAATCTTTGGGTTAGGTCAATCCGTTCGCGAGATATGGGAGTTTGAAGCTAAAAAATAGTTGAGGAGACAACAAATTTTTCGCACTTCTGCTGCTCCAAACGCTTAACCAGAATTGCCTAGGGAAAAAATACACATACCGTTGTAATCGGGCGAGTTTCTACTTTCAGACGCAACAGGAATTTTTGGGTTAGGTCAATCCGTTCGCGAGATATGGGAGTTTGAAGCCAAGAAATGGTTGAGAAGGCAAAAAATTTTTCGCAATTCTGCTGCTCCAAACGTTTAACCAGAATGGCCTAGTGAAAAAATACACATACCGTTTTAATCGGGCGAGTTTCTACTTTTAGATGCAATAGGAATTTTTGGGTTAGGTCAATCTGTTCGCGAGGTATGGGAGTTTGAAGCCAAGAAATGGTTGAGAAGGCAAAACATTTTTCGCAATTCTGCTGCTCCAAACGCTTAACCAGAATGGCCTAGGGAAAAAATTCGCATACCGTTGTAATCGGGCGAGTTTCTACTTTCTGGCGCAGCAGGAGTTTTTGGGTTAGGTCAATCCGTTCGCGAGATATGGGAGTTTGAAGCCAAGAAATGGTTGAGAAGGCAAAACATATTTCGCAATTCTGCTGCTCCAAACGCTTAACCAGAATGGCCTAGGGAAAAAATACACATACCGTTGTAATCGGGCGAGTTTCTACTTTCAGATGCAATAGGAATTTTCGGGTTAGGTCAATCCGTTCGCGAGATATGGGAGTTTGAAACTAAGAAATGGTTAAGGAGACAACAAAGTTTTCGCACCTCTGCTGCTCCAAACGCTTAACCAGAATGGCCTAGGGAAAAAATACGCATACCGTTGTAATCGGGCGAGTTTCTACTTTCTGGCGCAGCAGGAATCTTTGGGTTAGGTCAATCCGTTCGCGAGATATGGGAGTTTGAAGCTAAAAAATAGTTGAGGAGACAACAAATTTTTCGCACTTCTGCTGCTCCAAACGCTTAACCAGAATTGCCTAGGGAAAAAATACACATACCGTTGTAATCGGGCGAGTTTCTACTTTCAGACGCAACAGGAATTTTTGGGTTAGGTCAATCCGTTCGCGAGATATGGGAGTTTGAAGCCAAGAAATGGTTGAGAAGGCAAAAAATTTTTCGCAATTCTGCTGCTCCAAACGTTTAACCAGAATGGCCTAGTGAAAAAATACACATACCGTTTTAATCGGGCGAGTTTCTACTTTTAGATGCAATAGGAATTTTTGGGTTAGGTCAATCTGTTCGCGAGGTATGGGAGTTTGAAGCCAAGAAATGGTTGAGAAGGCAAAACATTTTTCGCAATTCTGCTGCTCCAAACGCTTAACCAGAATGGCCTAGGGAAAAAATTCGCATACCGTTGTAATCGGGCGAGTTTCTACTTTCTGGCGCAGCAGGAGTTTTTGGGTTAGGTCAATCCGTTCGCGAGATATGGGAGTTTGAAGCCAAGAAATGGTTGAGAAGGCAAAACATATTTCGCAATTCTGCTGCTCCAAACGCTTAACCAGAATGGCCTAGGGAAAAAATACACATACCGTTGTAATCGGGCGAGTTTCTACTTTCAGATGCAATAGGAATTTTCGGGTTAGGTCAATCCGTTCGCGAGATATGGGAGTTTGAAACTAAGAAATGGTTAAGGAGACAACAAAGTTTTCGCACCTCTGCTGCTCCAAACGCTTAACCAGAATGGCCTAGGGAAAAAATACGCATACCGTTGTAATCGGGCGAGTTTCTACTTTCTGGCGCAGCAGGAATTTTTGGGTTTGGTCAATCCGTTCGCGAGATATGGGACTTTGAAGCTAAGAAATGGTTGAGAAGACAACAAATTTTTCGCAATTCTGCTGCTCCAAACGCTTAACCAGAATGGCCTAGGGAAAAAATACACATACCGTTGTAATCGGGCGAGTTTCTACTTTGACACGCAACAGGAATTTTTGGGTTAGGTCAATCCGTTCGCGAGATATGGGAGTTTGAAGCCAAGAAACGGTTGAGAAGGCAAAACATTTTTCGCAATTCCGCTGCTCCAAACGCTTAACCAGAATGGCCTAGGGAAAAAATACGCATACCGTTGTAATCGGGCGAGTTTCTACTTTGACACGCAACAGGAATTTTTGGGTTAGGTCAATCCGTTCGCGAGATATGGGAGTTTGAAGCCAAGAAATGGTTGAGAAGGCAAAAAATTTTTCGCAATTCTGCTGCTCCAAACGCTTAACCAGAATGGCCTAGGGAAAAAATACACATACCGTTGTAATCGGGCGAGTTTCTACTTTGACACGCAACAGGAATTTTTGGGTTAGGTCAATCCGTTCGCGAGATATGGGAGTTTGAAGCCAAGAAACGGTTGAGAAGGCAAAACATTTTTCGCAATTCCGCTGCTCCAAACGCTTAACCAGAATGGCCTAGGGAAAAAATACGCATACCGTTGTAATCGGGCGAGTTTCTACTTTCTGGCGCAGCAGGAATTTTTGGGTTTGGTCAATCCGTTCGCGAGATATGGGACTTTGAAGCTAAGAAATGGTTCAGAAGACAACAAATTTTTCGCAATTCTGCTGCTCCAAACGCTTAACCGGAATGGGCTAGGGAAAAAATACACATACCGTTTTAATCGGGCGAGTTTCTATTTTCACACGCAATAGGAATTTTTGGGTTAGCTCAATCCGTTCGCGAGATATGGGAGTTTGAAGCCAAGAAATGGTTGAGAAGGCAAAAAATTTTTCGCAATTCTGCTGCTCCAAACGCTTAACCAGAATGGCCTAGGGAAAAAATACACATACCGTTGTAATCGGGCGAGTTTCTACTTTCAGATGCAATAGGAATTTTTGGGTTAGGTCAATCCGTTCGCGAGATATGGGAGTTTGAAGCCAAGAAATGGTTGAGAAGGCAAAACATTTTTCGCAATTCTGCTGCTCCAAACGCTTAACCAGAATGGCCTAGGGAAAAAATACACATACCTTTGTAATCGGGCGAGTTTCTACTTTCAGATGCAATAGGAATTTTTGGGTTAGGTCAATCCGTTCGCGAGATATGGGAGTTTGAAGCCAAGAAATGGTTTAGATGGCAAAAAATTTTTCGAAATTCTGCTGCTCCAAACGCTTAACCAGATTGGCCTAGGGAAAAAATACACATACCGTTGTAATCGGGCGAGCTTCTACTTTCAGATGCAACAGAAATTTTTGGGTTAGGTCAATCCGTTCGCGAGATATGGTGGTTTGAAGCCAAGAAATGGTTGAGAAGGCAAAATATTTTTCGCAATTCTGCTGCTCCAAACGTTTAACCAGAATGGCCCAGGGAAAAAATACACATACCGTTGTAATCGGGCGAGTTTCTACTTTCAGATGCAATAGGAATTTTTGGGTTAGGTCAATCCGTTCGCCAGATATGGGAGTTTGAAGCCAAGAAATGTTTGAGAAGGAAAAAAGTTTTTCGCAATTCTGCTGCTCCAAACGCTTAACCAGAATGGCCTAGGGAAAAAATACACATACCGTTGTAATCGGGCGAGTTTCTACTTTCAGATGCAACAGGAATCTTTGGGTTAGGTCAATCCGTTCGCGAGATATGGGAGTTTGAAGCTAAAAAATAGTTGAGAAGACAACAAATTTTTCGCACTTCTGCTGCTCCAAACGCTTAACCAGAATTGCCTAGGGAAAAAATACACATACCGTTGTAATCGGGCGAGTTTCTACTTTCAGACGCAACAGGAACTTTTGGGTTAGGTCGATCCGTTCGCGAGATATGGGAGTCTGAAGCCAAGCAATGGTTGAGAAGGCAAAAAATTTTTCGCAATTCTGCTGCTCCAAACGCTTAACCAGAATGGCCTAGGGAAAAAATACACATACCGTTGTAATCGGGCGAGTTTCTACTTTCAGATGCAATAGGAATTTTTGGGTTAGGCCAATCCGTTCGCGAGATATGGGAGTTTGAAGCCAAGAAATGGTTGAGAAGGCAAAAAATTTTTCGCAATTCTGCTGCTCCAAACGCTTAACCAGAATGGCCTAGGGAAAAAATACACATACCGTTGTAATCGGGCGAGTTTCTACTTTCAGATGCAACAGGAATGTTTGGGTTAGGTCAATCCGTTCGCGAGATATGGGAGTTTGAAGCCAAGAAATGTTTGAGAAGGCAAATAGTTTTTCGCAATTCTGCTGCTCCAAACGCTTAACCAGAATGGCCTAGGGAGAAAATACACATACCCTTGTAATCGGGCGAGTTTCTACTTTCAGATGCAACAGGAATCTTTGGGTTAGGTCAATCCGTTCGCGAGATATGGGAGTTTGAAGCTAAAAAATAGTTGAGAAAACAACAAATTTTTCGCAATTCTGCTGCTCCAAACGTTTAACCAGAATGGCCTAGTGAAAAAATACACATACCGTTGTAATCGGGCGAGTTTCTACTTTCAGATGCAACAGGAATCTTTGGGTTAGGTCAATCCGTTCGCGAGATATGGGAGTTTGAAGCTAAAAAATAGTTGAGGAGACAACAAATTTTTCGCACTTCTGCTGCTCCAAACGCTTAACCAGAATTGCCTAGGGAAAAAATGCACATAACGTTGTAATCGGGCGAGTTTCTACTTTCAGACGCAACAGGAATTTTTGGGTTAGGTCAATCCGTTCGCGAGATATGGGAGTTTGAAGCCAAGAAATGGTTGAGAAGGCAAAAAATTTTTCGCAATTCTGCTGCTCCAAACGTTTAACCAGAATGGCCTAGTGAAAAAATACACATACCGTTGTAATCGGGCGAGTTTCTACTTTTAGATGCAATAGGAATTTTTGGGTTAGGTCAATCTGTTCGCGAGGTATGGGAGTTTGAAGCCAAGAAATGGTTGAGAAGGCAAAACATTTTTCGCAATTCTGCTGCTCCAAACGCTTAACCAGAATGGCCTAGGGAAAAAATTCGCATACCGTTGTAATCGGGCGAGTTTCTACTTTCTGGCGCAGCAGGAGTTTTTGGGTTAGGTCAATCCGTTCGCGAGATATGGGAGTTTGAAGCCAAGAAATGGTTGAGAAGGCAAAACATATTTCGCAATTCTGCTGCTCCAAACGCTTAACCAGAATGGCCTAGGGAAAAAATACACATACCGTTGTAATCGGGCGAGTTTCTACTTTCAGATGCAATAGGAATTTTTGGGTTAGGTCAATCCGTTCGCGAGATATGGGAGTTTGAAACTAAGAAATGGTTAAGGAGACAACAAATTTTTCGCACCTCTGCTGCTCCAAACGCTTAACCAGAATGGCCTAGGGAAAAAATACGTATACCGTTGTAATCGGGCGAGTTTCTACTTTCTGGCGCAGCAGGAATTTTTGGGTTTGGTCAATCCGTTCGCGAGATATGGGACTTTGAAGCTAAGAAATGGTTGAGAAGACAACAAATTTTTCGCAATTCTGCTGCTCCAAACGCTTAACCGGAATGGGCTAGGGAAAAAATACACATACCGTTTTAATCGGGCGAGTTTCTATTTTCACACGCAATAGGAATTTTTGGGTTAGCTCAATCCGTTCGCGAGATATGGGAGTTTGAAGCCAAGAAATGGTTGAGAAGGCAAAAAATTTTTCGCAATTCTGCTGCTCCAAACGCTTAACCAGAATGGCCTAGGGAAAAAATACACATACCGTTGTAATCGGGCGAGTTTCTACTTTCAGATGCAATAGGAATTTTTGGGTTAGGTCAATCCGTTCGCGAGATATGGGAGTTTGAAGCCAAGAAATGGTTGAGAAGGCAAAACATATTTCGCAATTCCGCTGCTCCAAACGCTTAACCAGAATGGCCTAGGGAAAAAATACGCATACCGTTGTAATCGGGCGAGTTTCTACTTTCACACGCAACAGGAATTTTTGGGTTAGGTCAATCCGTTCGCGAGATATGGGAGTTTGAAGCCAAGAAACGGTTGAGAAGGCAAAACATTTTTCGCAATTCCGCTGCTCCAAACGCTTAACCAGAATGGCCTAGGGAAAAAATACGCATACCGTTGTAATCGGGCGAGTTTCTACTTTCTGGCGCAGCAGGAATTTTTGGGTTTGGTCAATCCGTTCGCGAGATATGGGACTTTGAAGCTAAGAAATGGTTCAGAAGACAACAAATTTTTCGCAATTCTGCTGCTCCAAACGCTTAACCGGAATGGGCTAGGGAAAAAATACACATACCGTTTTAATCGGGCGAGTTCCTATTTTCACACGCAATAGGAATTTTTGGGTTAGCTCAATCCGTTCGCGAGATATGGGAGTTTGAAGCCAAGAAATGGTTGAGAAGGCAAAAAATTTTTCGCAATTCTGCTGCTCCAAACGCTTAACCAGAATGGCCTAGGGAAAAAATACACATACCGTTGTAATCGGGCGAGTTTCTACTTTCAGATGCAATAGGAATTTTTGGGTTAGGTCAATCCGTTCGCGAGATATGGGAGTTTGAAGCCAAGAAATGGTTGAGAAGGCAAAACATTTTTCGCAATTCTGCTGCTCCAAACGCTTAACCAGAATGGCCTAGGGAAAAAATACACCTACCGTTGTAATCGGGCGAGTTTCTACTTTCAGATGCAATAGAAATTTTTGGGTTAGGTCAATCCGTTCGCGAGATATGGTGGTTTGAAGCCAAGAAATGGTTGAGAAGGCAAAATATTTTTCGCAATTCTGCTGCTCCAAACGTTTAACCAGAATGGCCCAGGGAAAAAATACACATACCGTTGTAATCGGGCGAGTTTCTACTTTCAGATGCAATAGGATTTTTTGGGTTAGGTCAATCCGTTCGCCAGATATGGGAGTTTGAAGCCAAGAAATGTTTGGGAAGGAAAAAAGTTTTTCGCAATTCTGCTGCTCCAAACGCTTAACCAGAATGGCCTAGGGAAAAAATACACATACCGTTGTAATCGGGCGAGTTTCTACTTTCAGATGCAATAGGAATTTTTGGGTTAGGTCAATCCGTTCGCGAGATATGGGAGTTTGAAGCCAAGAAATGGTTGAGAAGGCAAAACATTTTTCGCAATTCTGCTGCTCCAAACGCTTAACCAGAATGGCCTAGGGAAAAAATACACATACCTTTGTAATCGGGCGAGTTTCTACTTTCAGATGCAATAGGAATTTTTGGGTTAGGTCAATCCGTTCGCGAGATATGGGAGTTTGAAGCCAAGAAATGGTTGAGATGGCAAAAAATTTTTCGAAATTCTGCTGCTCCAAACGCTTAACCAGATTGGCCTAGGGAAAAAATACACATACCGTTGTAATCGGGCGAGTTTCTACTTTCAGATGCAATAGAAATTTTTGGGTTAGGTCAATCCGTTCGCGAGATATGGTGGTTTGAAGCCAAGAAATGGTTGAGAAGGCAAAATATTTTTCGCAATTCTGCTGCTCCAAACGTTTAACCAGAATGGCCCAGGGAAAAAATACACATACCGTTGTAATCGGGCGAGTTTCTACTTTCAGATGCAATAGGAATTTTTGGGTTAGGTCAATCCGTTCGCCAGATATGGGAGTTTGAAGCCAAGAAATGTTTGAAAAGGAAAAAAGTTTTTCGCAATTCTGCTGCTCCAAACGCTTAACCAGAATGGCCTAGGGAAAAAATACACATACCGTTGTAATCGGGCGAGTTTCTACTTTCAGATGCAACAGGAATCTTTGGGTTAGGTCAATCCGTTCGCGAGATATGGGAGTTTGAAGCTAAAAAATAGTTGAGAAGACAACAAATTTTTCGCACTTCTGCTGCTCCAAACGCTTAACCAGAATTGCCTAGGGAAAAAATACACATACCGTTGTAATCGGGCGAGTTTCTACTTTCAGACGCAACAGGAACTTTTGGGTTAGGTCGATCCGTTCGCGAGATATGGGAGTCTGAAGCCAAGCAATGGTTGAGAAGGCAAAAAATTTTTCGCAATTCTGCTGCTCCAAACGCTTAACCAGAATGGCCTAGGGAAAAAATACACATACCGTTGTAATCGGGCGAGTTTCTACTTTCAGATGCAATAGGAATTTTTGGGTTAGGTCAATCCGTTCGCGAGATATGGGAGTTTGAAACTAAGAAATGGTTAAGGAGACAACAAAGTTTTCGCACCTCTGCTGCTCCAAACGCTTAACCAGAATGGCCTAGGGAAAAAATACGTATACCGTTGTAATCGGGCGAGTTTCTACTTTCTGGCGCAGCAGGAATTTTTGGGTTTGGTCAATCCGTTCGCGAGATATGGGACTTTGAAGCTAAGAAATGGTTGAGAAGACAACAAATTTTTCGCAATTCTGCTGCTCCAAACGCTTAACCGGAAAGGGCTAGGGAAAAAATACACATACCGTTTTAATCGGGCGAGTTTCTATTTTCACACGCAATAGGAATTTTTGGGTTAGCTCAATCCGTTCGCGAGATATGGGAGTTTGAAGCCAAGAAATGGTTGAGAAGGCAAAAAATTTTTCGCAATTCTGCTGCTCCAAACGCTTAACCAGAATGGCCTAGGGAAAAAATACACTTACCGTTGTAATCGGGCGAGTTTCTACTTTCAGATGCAATAGGAATTTTTGGGTTAGGTCAATCCGTTCGCGAGATATGGGAGTTTGAAGCCAAGAAATGGTTGAGAAGGCAAAACATATTTCGCAATTCCGCTGCTCCAAACGCTTAACCAGAATGGCCTAGGGAAAAAATACGCATACCGTTGTAATCGGGCGAGTTTCTACTTTCACACGCAACAGGAATTTTTGGGTTAGGTCAATCCGTTCGCGAGATATGGGAGTTTGAAGCCAAGAAACGGTTGAGAAGGCAAAACATTTTTCGCAATTCCGCTGCTCCAAACGCTTAACCAGAATGGCCTAGGGAAAAAATACGCATACCGTTGTAATCGGGCGAGTTTCTACTTTCTGGCGCAGCAGGAATTTTTGGGTTTGGTCAATCCGTTCGCGAGATATGGGACTTTGAAGCTAAGAAATGGTTCAGAAGACAACAAATTTTTCGCAATTCTGCTGCTCCAAACGCTTAACCGGAATGGGCTAGGGAAAAAATACACATACCGTTTTAATCGGGCGAGTTTCTATTTTCACACGCAATAGGAATTTTTGGGTTAGCTCAATCCGTTCGCGAGATATGGGAGTTTGAAGCCAAGAAATGGTTGAGAAGGCAAAAAATTTTTCGCAATTCTGCTGCTCCAAACGCTTAACCAGAATGGCCTAGGGAAAAAATACACATACCGTTGTAATCGGGCGAGTTTCTACTTTCAGATGCAATAGGAATTTTTGGGTTAGGTCAATCCGTTCGCGAGATATGGGAGTTTGAAGCCAAGAAATGGTTGAGAAGGCAAAACATTTTTCGCAATTCTGCTGCTCCAAACGCTTAACCAGAATGGCCTAGGGAAAAAATACACATACCGTTGTAATCGGGCGAGTTTCTACTTTCAGATGCAATGGAAATTTTTGGGTTAGGTCAATCCGTTCGCGAGATATGGTGGTTTGAAGCCAAGAAATGGTTGAGAAGGCAAAATATTTTTCGCAATTCTGCTGCTCCAAACGTTTAACCAGAATGGCCCAGGGAAAAAATACACATACCGTTGTAATCGGGCGAGTTTCTACTTTCAGATGCAATAGGAATTTTTGGGTTAGGTCAATCCGTTCGCCAGATATGGGAGTTTGAAGCCAAGAAATGTTTGAGAAGGAAAAAAGTTTTTCGCAATTCTGCTGCTCCAAACGCTTAACCAGAATGGCCTAGGGAAAAAATACACATACCGTTGTAATCGGGCGAGTTTCTACTTTCAGATGCAACAGGAATCTTTGGGGTAGGTCAATCCGTTCGCGAGATATGGGAGTTTGAAGCTAAAAAATAGTTGAGAAGACAACAAATTTTTCGCACTTCTGCTGCTCCAAACGCTTAACCAGAATTGCCTAGGGAAAAAATACACATACCGTTGTAATCGGGCGAGTTTCTACTTTCAGACGCAACAGGAATTTTTGGGTTAGGTCAATCCGATCGCGAGATATGTGGTTTGAAGCCAAGAAATGGTTGAGAAGGCAAAAAATTTTTCGCAATTCTGCTGCTCCAAACGTTTATCCAGAATGGCCTAGGGAAAAAATACACATACCGTTGTAATCGGGCGAGTTTCTACTTTTAGATGCAATAGGAATTTTTGGGTTAGGTCAATCCGTTCGCGAGATATGGAGTTTGAAGCCAAGAAATGGTTGAGAAGGCAAAAAATTTTCGCAATTCTGCTGCTCCTAACGCCTAACCAGAATGGACTAGGGAAAAAAATACACCATACCGTTGTAATCGGGCGAGTTTCTACTTTCAGACGCAACAGGAACTTTTGTGGGTAGGTCGATCCGTTCGCGAGATATGGGAGTCTGAAGCCAAGCAATGGTTGAGAAGGCAAAAAATTTTTCGCAATTCTGCTGCTCCAAACGCTTAAACCAGAATGGCCTAGGGAAAAAATACACATACCGTTGTAATCGGGCGAGTTTCTACTTTCAGATGCAATAGGAATTTTTGGGTTAGGCCAATCCGTTCGCGAGATATGGGAGTTGAGCCAAGAAATGGTTGAGAAGGCAAAAAATTTTTCGCAATTCTGCTGCTCCAAACGCTTAAACCAGAATGGCCTAGGGAAAAAATACACATACCGTTGGAATCGGGCGAGTTTCTACTTTCAGATGCAATAGGAATTTTTGGGTTAGGTCAATCGTTCGCGAGATATGGAGTTTGAAGCCAAGAAATGGTTGAGAAGGCAAAACATATTTCGCAATTCCGCTGCTCCAAACGCTTAACCAGAATGGCCTAGGGAAAAATACGCATACCGTTGTAATCGGGCGAGTTTTCTACTTTCACACGCAACAGGAATTTTTGGGTTAGGTCAATCCGTTCGCGAGATATGGGAGTTTGAAGCCAAGAAACGTTGAGAAGGCAAAACATTTTTCGCAATTCGCTGCTCCAAACGCTTAACCAGAATGGCCTAGGGAAAAAATACGCATACCGTTGTAATCGGGCGAGTTTCTACTTTCTGGCGCAGCAGGAATTTTTGGGTT
>NW_027479572.1:0-97544 GCF_051014685.1 Ptiloglossa arizonensis
TTTCCGAGGCCATTCTGGTTAAGCGTTTGGAGCAGCAGAATTGCGAAAAATTTTTTTGCCGTCTCAACCATTTCTTAGTTTCAAAGTCCCATATCTCGCGAACGGAATTGACCAAACCAAAAATTCCTGCTGCGTCTGAAAGTAGAAGCTCGCCCGATTACAACGGTATGCGTGTATTTTTTCCCTAGGCTATATTCTGGTTAAGCGTTTGGAGCAGCAGAAGTGCGAAAAATTTGTTGTCTTCTCAACCATTTCTTAGTTTCAAACTCCCATATCTCGCGAACGGATTGACATAACCCAAAGATTCCTGTTGCATCTGAAAGTAGAAACTCGCCCGATTACAACGGTATGTGTATTTTTTCCCCTACGCCATTCTGGTTAAGCGCTTTGGAGCAGCAGAATTGCGAAAAATTTTTTGCCTTCTCAACCATTTCTTGGCTTCAAACTCCCATATCTCGCGAACGCGATTGACCTAACCCAAAATTCCTATTGCACCTGAAAAGTAGAAACTCGCCCGATTACAACGGTAAACTCCCATATCTCGCGAACGGATTGACGAGATCGAGAAATTCCTGTTGCATCTGAAAGTAGAAAGTCGACCGAATACAATGGCTGTGTGTACTTTTTCACTAGGTCATTCCAGTTATTCGTTTCTAGCATCAGAATTGCGAAAATTTTGATGGTTTCTCAACCATTCCTTAACTTCAAACTCCCATATCTCGCGAACGGATTGACGAACTCGAGAAATTCCTGTTGCATCTGAAAGTACAAACTCGCCCGATTACAAAGGTATTGGTATTTTTCCCTTAGGCCATAGTAGTTATTGGTTTCGAGTATCAGACTTCCGAAAATTGTGATGGTGTCACAACCATTCCTTTAACTTCAAACTCCCATGTCTCGCGAACGGATTGACGAACTCGAGAAATTCCTCATGCATCTAAAAGCAGAAACTCGCCCCGATTACAACGGTATTTGTATTCTTGCCCTAGGCCATAGCAGTTATTGGTTTCGAGTATCAGACTTGCGAAATTTTGATGGTTTCTCAAACAATTCCTTAACTTTCAAACACCGATACCTCGTGAACGGATTGGCGAACTCGAGAAATTCCTGTTGCACTCGAAAGTAGAAACTTGACCGATTACATTGGTGTGTGTACTTTTCCTCTAGGCCGATCCAGTTTATTGGTTTCGAGTATCAGACTTGCGAAAAATTTTGATGGTTTCTCAACCATTCCTTAACTTCAAACACCCATATCTCGCGAACGGATTGACGAGCTCGAGAATTTCCTGTTGCATCTGAAAGTAGAAACTCTCGCTCGATTACAAAGGTATGTGTATCTTTCTCCTAGGCTTTTGTAGTTATTGGTTTCGAGTGTCAGTTTTGCGAAAATTTTGATGGTTTCTCAACCGTTCCTTAATTTCAAACTCCCATATCTCGCGAACGGATTGACGAGCTCGAGAAATTCCTGTTGCATCTGAAAGTATAAACTCGCCCGAATACAAAGGTATGTGTATTTTTCCACTAGGGCTTTGTAGTTATTGGTTTCGAGTATCAGACTTGCGAAAATTTTGATGGTTTCTCAAGCATTCCTTAACTTCAAACTACCATATCTCGCGAACGGATTGACGCAACTCGAGAAATTCCTGTTGCATTTGAAAGTAGAAACTTGCCCGATTACAATGGGGTGTGTACTTTTCCCCTAGGCTGTTCCAGTTATTGGTTTCGAGTATCAGACCTTGCGAAAATTTTGATGGTTTCTCAACCGTTCCTTAATTTCAAACTCCCATATCTCGCGAACGATTGACGAGCTCGAGAAATTCCTGTTGCATCTGAAAGTATAAACTCGCCCGATTACAAAGGTATGTGTATTTTTCCCCTAGGCCATAGTAGTTATTGGTTTCGAGTATCAGACTTGCGAAAATTTTGATGGTTTCTCAACCATTGCTTAAATTCAAACTCCGATACCTCGCTAACGGATTGGCGAAACTCGAGAAATTCCTGTTGCACTTGAAAGTAGAAACTGGCCCGATTACAATGGTGTGTGTACTTTTCCCCTAGGCCGTTCCAGTTATTGGTTTCGAGTATCAGACTTGCGAAAATTTTGGTGGATTCCCAACCATTCCCTTACTTCAAACTCCCATATCTCGCGAACGGATTGACGAGCTCGAGAAATTCCTGTTGCATCTGAAAGCTAGAAAGTCGACCGAATACAATGGTGTGCTGTACTTTTTTCACTAGGATCATTCCAGTTATTCGTTTCTAGCATCCAGAATTGCGAAAATTTTGATGGCTTTCTCAACCATCCTTTAACTTCAAACTCCCATATCTCGCGAACGGATTGACGAACTCGAGAAATTCCTGTTGCATCTGAAAGTAGAAACTCGCCCGATTACAAAGGTATGTGTATTTTTCCCTTAGGCCATAGTAGTTATTGGTTTCGAGTATCAGACTTCCGAAAATTGTGATGGTGTCACAACCATTCCTTAACTTCAAACTCCCATGTCTCGCGAACGGATTGACGAACTCGAGAAATTCCTGATGCATCTAAAAGCAGAAACTCGCCCGATTACAACGGTATTTGTATTCTTGCCCTAGGCCATAGCAGTTATTGGTTTCGAGTATCAGACTTGCGAAAATTTTGATGGTTTCTCAAACATTCCTTAACTTCAAACACCGATACCTCGTGAACGGATTGGCGAACTCGAGAAATTCCTGTTGCACTCGAAAGTAGAAACTTGACCGATTACATTGGTGTGTGTACTTTTCCTCTAGGCCGTTCCAGTTATTGGTTTCGAGTATCAGACTTGCGAAAATTTTGATGGTTTCTCAACCATTCCTTAACTTCAAACTCCCATATCTCGCGAACGGATTGACGAGCTCGAGAAATTCCTGTTGCATCTGAAAGTAGAAAGTCGACCGAATACAATGGTGTGTGTACTTTTTCACTAGGTCATTCCAGTTATTCGTTTCTAGCATCAGAATGGCGAAAATTTTGATGGTTTCTCAACCATTCCTTAACTTCAAACACCCATATCTCGCGAACGGATTGACGAGCTCGAGAATTTCCTGTTGCATCTGAAAGTAGAAACTCGCTCGATTACAAAGGTATGTGTATCTTTCTCCTAGGCTTTTGTAGTTATTGGTTTCGAGTATCAGTTTTGCGAAAATTTTGATGGTTTCTCAACCGTTCCTTAATTTCAAACTCCCATATCTCGCGAACGGATTGACGAGCTCGAGAAATTCCTGTTGCATCTGAAAGTATAAACTCGCCCGAATACAAAGGTATGTGTATTTTTCCACTAGGGCTTTGTAGTTATTGGTTTCGAGTATCAGACTTGCGAAAATTTTGATGGTTTCTCAAGCATTCCTTAACTTCAAACTACCATATCTCGCGAACGGATTGACGAACTCGAGAAATTCCTGTTGCATTTGAAAGTAGAAACTTGCCCGATTACAATGGTGTGTGTACTTTTCCCCTAGGCTGTTCCAGTTATTGGTTTCGAGTATCAGACTTGCGAAAATTTTGATGGTTTCTCAACCATTCCTTAACTTCAAACTCCCATATCTCGCGAACGGATTGACGAACTCGAGAAATTCCTGTTGCATCTGAAAGTAGAAACTCGCCCGATTACAAAGGTATGTCTATTTTTCCCCTAGGCCATAGTAGTTATTGGTTTCGAGTATCAGACTTGCGAAAATTGTGACGGTTTCTCAACCATTCCTTAACTTCAAACTCCCATATCTCGCGAACGGATTGACGAACTCGAGAAATTCCTGTTGCATCTGAAAGTAGAAACTCGCCCCATTACAATGGTGTGTGTACTTTTCCCCTGCGCCATTCCAGTTATTGGTTTCGAGTATCAGTTTTGCGAAAATTTTGATGGTTTCTCAACCGTTCCTTAATTTCAAACTCCCATATCTCGCGAACGGTTGACGAGCTCGAGAAATTCCTGTTGCATCTGAAAGTATAAACTCGCCCGATTACAAAGGTATGTGTATTTTTGCCCTAGGCCATAGAAGTTATTGGTTTCGAGTATCAGACTTGCGAAAATTTTGATGGTTTCTCAACCATTCCTTAACTTCAAACTCCGATACCTTGCGAACGGATTGGCGAACTCGAGAAATTCCTGTTATATCTGAAACCAGAAGCTCGTCCGAATACAACGGTATGTGTATTTCTGCCCTAGGCCATAGTAGTTATTGGTTTCTAGTATCAGACTTGCGAAAATTTTGATGGTTTCTCAACCATTCCTTAACTTCAAACTCCGATACCTCGCGAACGGATTGGCGAAATCGAGAAATTCCTGTTGCACTTGAAAGTAGAAACTGGCCCGATTACAATGGTGTGTGTACTTTTCGCCTAGGCCGTTCCAGTTATTGGTTTCGAGTATCAGACTTCCGAAAATTTTGATGGTTTCTCAACCATTCCCTAACTTCAAACTCCCATATCTCGCGAACGGATTGACGAACTCGATTATTTCCTGTTGCATCTGAAAGTAGAAAGTCGACCGATTACAATGGTGTGTGTACTTTTTCCCAAGGTCATTCCAGTTATTCGTTTGTAGCATCAGAATTGCAAAAATTTTGATGGTTTCTCAACCATTCCTTAACTTCAAACTCCCATATCTCGCGAACGGATTGACGAACTCGAGAAATTCCTGTTGCATCTGAAAGTAGAAACTCGCCCCATTGGAATGGTGTGTGTACTTTTCCCCTAGGCCATTCCAGTTATTGGTTTCGAGTATCAGCTTTGCGAAAATTTTGATGGTTTCCCAACCGTTCCTTAATTTCAAATTCCCATATCTCGCGAACGGATTGACGAGCTCGAGAAATTCCTGTTGCATCTGAAAGTGTAAACCCGCCCGATTACAAAGGTATGTGCAGTCTTCCCCTAGGCCATGGTAGTTATTGGTTTCGAGTATCAGACTTGCGAAAATTGTGATGGTCTCACAACCACTCCTTAACTTCAAACTCCCATATCTCGCGAACGGATTGACGAACTCGAGGAATTCCTGTTGCATCTGAAAGTAGAAACTCGCCCCATTACAATGGTGTGTGTACTTTTCCCCTAGGCCATTCCAGTTATTGGTTTCGAGTATCACACTTGCGAAAATTGTGATGGTTTCTCAACCGTTCCTTAATTTCAAACTCCCATATCTCGCGAACGGATTGACGAGCTCGAGAAATTCCTGTTGCATCTGAAAGTATAAACTCGCCCGAGTACAAAGGTATGTGTATTTTTCCACTAGGGCTTTGTAGTTATTGGTTTCGAGTATCAGACTTGCGAAAATTTTGATGGTTTCTCAAGCATTCCTTAACTTCAAACTACCATATCTCGCGAACGGATTGACGTACTCGAGAAATTCCTGTTGCATTTGAAAGTAGAAACTTGCCCGATTACAATGGTGTGTGTACTTTTCCCCTAGGCTGTTCCAGTTATTGGTTTCGAGTATCAGACTTGCGAAAATTTTGATGGTTTCTCAACCATTCCTTAACTTCAAACTCCCATATCTCGCGAACGGATTGACGAACTCGAGAAATTCCTGTTGCATCTGAAAGTAGAAACTCGTCCGATTACAAAGGTATGTGTATTTTTCCCCTAGGCCATAGTAGTTATTGGTTTCGAGTATCAGACTTGCGAAAATTTTGATGGTTTCTCAACCATTCCTTAACTTCAAACTCCGATACCTTGCGAACGGATTGGCGAACTCGAGAAATTCCTGTTGCACTTGAAAGTAGAAACTGGCCCGATTACAACGGTGTGTGTACTTTTCCCCTAGGCCGTAGTAGTTATTGGTTTCGAGTATCAGACTTCCGAAAATTGTGATGGTGTCACAACCATTCCTTAACTTCAAACTCCCTATCTCGCGATCGGATTGACGAACTCGAGAAATTCCTGTTATATCTGAAACCAGAAGCTCGTCCGATTACAACGGTATGTGTATTTCTGCCCTAGGCCATAGTAGTTATTGGTTTCTAGTATCAGACTTGCGAAAATTTTGATGGTGTCACAACCATTCCTTAAGTTCAAACTCCCATATCTCGCGAACGGATTGGCGAACTCGAGAAAATCCTGTTGCACTTGAAAGTAGAAACTGGCCCGATTACAATGGTGTGTGTACTTTTCCCCTAGGCCGTAGTAGTTATTGGTTTCGAGTATCAGACTTCCGAAAATTGTGATGGTGTCACAACCATTCCTTAACTTCAAACTCCCTATCTCGCGATCGGATTGACGAACTCGAGAAATTCCTGTTATATCTGAAACCAGAAGCTCGTCCGATTACAACGGTATGTGTATTTCTGCCCTAGGCCATAGTAGTTATTGGTTTCTAGTATCAGACTTGCGAAAATTTTGATGGTTTCTCAACCATTCCTTAACTTCAAACGCCGATACCTCGCGAACGGATTGGCGAACTCGAGAAGTTCCTGTCGCCTCTGAAAGTAGAAACTTGCCCGATTACAATGGTGTGTGTACTTTTCCCCTAGGCCGTTCCAGTTATTGGTTTCGAGTATCAGACTTGCGAAAATTTTGATGGTTTCTCAACCATTCCTTAACTTCAAACTCCCATATCTCGCGAACGGGTTGACGAGCTCGAGAAATTCCTGTTGCATCTGAAAGTAGAAACTCGCCCGATTACAAAGGTATGTGTAATTTTCCCCTAGACCTTTGTAGTTACTGGTTTCGAGTATCAGACTTGCGAAAATTTTGATGATTTCTCAAGCATTCCTTAACTTCAAACTCCCATGTCTCGCGAACGGATTGACGTGCTCGAGATATTCCTGTTGCATCTGAAAGTACAAACTCGCCCGATTACAATGGTGTGTGTACTTTTCCCCTAGGCCGTTCCAGTTATTGGTTTCGAGTATCAGACTTGCGAAAATTTTGGTGGTTTCTCAACCATTCCTCAACTTCAAACTCCCATATCTCGCGAATGGATTGACGAGCTCGAGAAATTCCTGTTGCATCTGAAAGTACAAACTCGCCCGATTACAAAGGTATGTGTATTTTTCCCCTAGGCCATAGTAGTTATTGGTTTCGAGTATCAGACTTCCGAAAATTGTGATGGTCGCACAACCATTCCTTAACTTCAAACTCCCATATCTCGCGAACGGATTGACGAACTCGAGGAATTCCTGTTGCATCTGAAAGTAGCAACTCGCCCCATTACAATGGTGTGTGTACTTTTCCCCTAGGCCATTCCAGTTATTGGTTTCGAGTATCAGCTTTGCGAACATTTTGATGGTTTCCCAACCGTTCCTTAATTTCAAATTCCCATATCTCGCGAACGGATTGACGAGCTCGAGAAATTCCTGTTGCATCTGAAAGTGTAAACCCGCCCGATTACAAAGGTATGTGCAGTCTTCCCCTAGGCCATGGTAGTTATTGGTTTCGAGTATCAGACTTGCGAAAATTGTGATGGTTTCTCAACCATTCCTTAACTTCAAACGCCGATACCTCGCGAACGGATTGGCGAACTCGAGACGTTCCTGTCGCCTCTGAAAGTAGAAACTTGTCCGATTACAATGGTGCGTGTACTTTTCCCCTAGGCCGTTCCAGTTATTGGTTTCGAGTATCAGACTTGCGAAAATTTTGATGGTTTCTCAACCATTCCTTAACTTTAAACTCCCATATCTCGCGAACGGATTGACGAGCTCGAGAAATTCCTGTTGCACCTGAAAGTAGAAACTCGCACGATTACAAAGGTATGTGTATTTTTCCCCTAGGCCATAGTAGTTATTGGTTTCGAGTATCAGACTTCCGAATATTGTGATGGTCTCACAACCATTCCTTAACTTCAAACTTCCCATATCTCGCGAACGGATTGACGAACTCGAGAAATTCCTGTTGCATCTGAAAGTCGAAACTCGCCCGATTACAATGGTGTGTGTACTTTTTCCCTAGGCCATTCCAGTTATTGGTTTCGAGTATCACACTTGCGAAAATTGTGATGGTTTCTCAACCATTCCTTAACTTCAAACTCCCATATCTCGCGAACGGATTGACGAACTCGAGAAATTCCTGTTGCATCTGAAAGTAGAAACTCGCCCCATTAGAATGGTGTGTGTACTTTTCCCCTAGGCCATTCCAGTTATTGATTTCGAGTATCAGCTTTGCGAAAATTTTGATGGTTTCCCAACCGTTCCTTAATTTCAAATTCCCATATCTCGCGAACGGATTGACGAGCTCGAGAAATTCCTGTTGCATCTGAAAGTGTAAACCCGCCCGATTACAAAGGTATGTGCAGTCTTCCCCTAGGCCATGGTAGTTATTGGTTTCGAGTATCAGACTTGCGAAAATTGTGATGGTCTCACAACCACTCCTTAACTTCAAACTCCCATATCTCGCGAACGGATTGACGAACTCGAGGAATTCCTGTTGCATCTGAAAGTAGAAACTCGCCCCATTACAATGGTGTGTGTACTTTTCCCCTAGGCCATTCCAGTTATTGGTTTCGAGTATCACACTTGCGAAAATTGTGATGGTTTCTCAACCGTTCCTTAATTTCAAACTCCCATATCTCGCGAACGGATTGACGAACTCGAGAAATTCCTGTTGCATCTGAAAGTAGAAACTCGTCCGATTACAAAGGTATGTGTATTTTTCCCCTAGGCCATAGTAGTTATTGGTTTCGAGTATCAGACTTGCGAAAATTTTGATGGTTTCTCAACCATTCCTTAACTTCAAACTCCGATACCTTGCGAACGGATTGGCGAACTCGAGAAATTCCTGTTGCACTTGAAAGTAGAAACTGGCCCGATTACAACGGTGTGTGTACTTTTCCCCTAGGCCGTAGTAGTTATTGGTTTCGAGTATCAGACTTCCGAAAATTGTGATGGTGTCACAACCATTCCTTAACTTCAAACTCCCTATCTCGCGATCGGATTGACGAACTCGAGAAATTCCTGTTATATCTGAAACCAGAAGCTCGTCCGATTACAACGGTATGTGTATTTCTGCCCTAGGCCATAGTAGTTATTGGTTTCTAGTATCAGACTTGCGAAAATTTTGATGGTGTCACAACCATTCCTTAAGTTCAAACTCCCATATCTCGCGAACGGATTGGCGAACTCGAGAAAATCCTGTTGCACTTGAAAGTAGAAACTGGCCCGATTACAATGGTGTGTGTACTTTTCCCCTAGGCCGTAGTAGTTATTGGTTTCGAGTATCAGACTTCCGAAAATTGTGATGGTGTCACAACCATTCCTTAACTTCAAACTCCCTATCTCGCGATCGGATTGACGAACTCGAGAAATTCCTGTTATATCTGAAACCAGAAGCTCGTCCGATTACAACGGTATGTGTATTTCTGCCCTAGGCCATAGTAGTTATTGGTTTCTAGTATCAGACTTGCGAAAATTTTGATGGTTTCTCAACCATTCCTTAACTTCAAACGCCGATACCTCGCGAACGGATTGGCGAACTCGAGAAGTTCCTGTCGCCTCTGAAAGTAGAAACTTGCCCGATTACAATGGTGTGTGTACTTTTCCCCTAGGCCGTTCCAGTTATTGGTTTCGAGTATCAGACTTGCGAAAATTTTGATGGTTTCTCAACCATTCCTTAACTTCAAACTCCCATATCTCGCGAACGGGTTGACGAGCTCGAGAAATTCCTGTTGCATCTGAAAGTAGAAACTCGCCCGATTACAAAGGTATGTGTAATTTTCCCCTAGACCTTTGTAGTTACTGGTTTCGAGTATCAGACTTGCGAAAATTTTGATGATTTCTCAAGCATTCCTTAACTTCAAACTCCCATGTCTCGCGAACGGATTGACGTGCTCGAGATATTCCTGTTGCATCTGAAAGTACAAACTCGCCCGATTACAATGGTGTGTGTACTTTTCCCCTAGGCCGTTCCAGTTATTGGTTTCGAGTATCAGACTTGCGAAAATTTTGGTGGTTTCTCAACCATTCCTCAACTTCAAACTCCCATATCTCGCGAATGGATTGACGAGCTCGAGAAATTCCTGTTGCATCTGAAAGTACAAACTCGCCCGATTACAAAGGTATGTGTATTTTTCCCCTAGGCCATAGTAGTTATTGGTTTCGAGTATCAGACTTCCGAAAATTGTGATGGTCGCACAACCATTCCTTAACTTCAAACTCCCATATCTCGCGAACGGATTGACGAACTCGAGGAATTCCTGTTGCATCTGAAAGTAGCAACTCGCCCCATTACAATGGTGTGTGTACTTTTCCCCTAGGCCATTCCAGTTATTGGTTTCGAGTATCAGCTTTGCGAAAATTTTGATGGTTTCCCAACCGTTCCTTAATTTCAAATTCCCATATCTCGCGAACGGATTGACGAGCTCGAGAAATTCCTGTTGCATCTGAAAGTGTAAACCCGCCCGATTACAAAGGTATGTGCAGTCTTCCCCTAGGCCATGGTAGTTATTGGTTTCGAGTATCAGACTTGCGAAAATTGTGATGGTTTCTCAACCATTCCTTAACTTCAAACGCCGATACCTCGCGAACGGATTGGCGAACTCGAGACGTTCCTGTCGCCTCTGAAAGTAGAAACTTGTCCGATTACAATGGTGCGTGTACTTTTCCCCTAGGCCGTTCCAGTTATTGGTTTCGAGTATCAGACTTGCGAAAATTTTGATGGTTTCTCAACCATTCCTTAACTTTAAACTCCCATATCTCGCGAACGGATTGACGAGCTCGAGAAATTCCTGTTGCACCTGAAAGTAGAAACTCGCACGATTACAAAGGTATGTGTATTTTTCCCCTAGGCCATAGTAGTTATTGGTTTCGAGTATCAGACTTCCGAATATTGTGATGGTCTCACAACCATTCCTTAACTTCAAACTTCCCATATCTCGCGAACGGATTGACGAACTCGAGAAATTCCTGTTGCATCTGAAAGTCGAAACTCGCCCGATTACAATGGTGTGTGTACTTTTTCCCTAGGCCATTCCAGTTATTGGTTTCGAGTATCACACTTGCGAAAATTGTGATGGTTTCTCAACCATTCCTTAACTTCAAACTCCCATATCTCGCGAACGGATTGACGAACTCGAGAAATTCCTGTTGCATCTGAAAGTAGAAACTCGCCCCATTAGAATGGTGTGTGTACTTTTCCCCTAGGCCATTCCAGTTATTGGTTTCGAGTATCAGCTTTGCGAAAATTTTGATGGTTTCCCAACCGTTCCTTAATTTCAAATTCCCATATCTCGCGAACGGATTGACGAGCTCGAGAAATTCCTGTTGCATCTGAAAGTGTAAACCCGCCCGATTACAAAGGTATGTGCAGTCTTCCCCTAGGCCATGGTAGTTATTGGTTTCGAGTATCAGACTTGCGAAAATTGTGATGGTCTCACAACCACTCCTTAACTTCAAACTCCCATATCTCGCGAACGGATTGACGAACTCGAGGAATTCCTGTTGCATCTGAAAGTAGAAACTCGCCCCATTACAATGGTGTGTGTACTTTTCCCCTAGGCCATTCCAGTTATTGGTTTCGAGTATCACACTTGCGAAAATTGTGATGGTTTCTCAACCGTTCCTTAACTTCAAACTCCCATATCTCGCGAACGGATTGACGAGCTCGAGAAATTCCTGTTGCATCTGAAAGTATAAACTCGCCCGAGTACAAAGGTATGTGTATTTTTCCACTAGGGCTTTGTAGTTATTGGTTTCGAGTATCAGACTTGCGAAAATTTTGATGGTTTCTCAAGCATTCCTTAACTTCAAACTACCATATCTCGCGAACGGATTGACGTACTCGAGAAATTCCTGTTGCATTTGAAAGTAGAAACTTGCCCGATTACAATGGTGTGTGTACTTTTCCCCTAGGCTGTTCCAGTTATTGGTTTCGAGTATCAGACTTGCGAAAATTTTGATGGTTTCTCAACCATTCCTTAACTTCAAACTCCCATATCTCGCGAACGGATTGACGAACTCGAGAAATTCCTGTTGCATCTGAAAGTAGAAACTCGTCCGATTACAAAGGTATGTGTATTTTTCCCCTAGGCCATAGTAGTTATTGGTTTCGAGTATCAGACTTGCGAAAATTTTGATGGTTTCTCAACCATTCCTTAACTTCAAACTCCGATACCTTGCGAACGGATTGGCGAACTCGAGAAATTCCTGTTGCACTTGAAAGTAGAAACTGGCCCGATTACAACGGTGTGTGTACTTTTCCCCTAGGCCGTAGTAGTTATTGGTTTCGAGTATCAGACTTCCGAAAATTGTGATGGTGTCACAACCATTCCTTAACTTCAAACTCCCTATCTCGCGATCGGATTGACGAACTCGAGAAATTCCTGTTATATCTGAAACCAGAAGCTCGTCCGATTACAACGGTATGTGTATTTCTGCCCTAGGCCATAGTAGTTATTGGTTTCTAGTATCAGACTTGCGAAAATTTTGATGGTGTCACAACCATTCCTTAAGTTCAAACTCCCATATCTCGCGAACGGATTGGCGAACTCGAGAAAATCCTGTTGCACTTGAAAGTAGAAACTGGCCCGATTACAATGGTGTGTGTACTTTTCCCCTAGGCCGTAGTAGTTATTGGTTTCGAGTATCAGACTTCCGAAAATTGTGATGGTGTCACAACCATTCCTTAACTTCAAACTCCCTATCTCGCGATCGGATTGACGAACTCGAGAAATTCCTGTTATATCTGAAACCAGAAGCTCGTCCGATTACAACGGTATGTGTATTTCTGCCCTAGGCCATAGTAGTTATTGGTTTCTAGTATCAGACTTGCGAAAATTTTGATGGTTTCTCAACCATTCCTTAACTTCAAACGCCGATACCTCGCGAACGGATTGGCGAACTCGAGAAGTTCCTGTCGCCTCTGAAAGTAGAAACTTGCCCGATTACAATGGTGTGTGTACTTTTCCCCTAGGCCGTTCCAGTTATTGGTTTCGAGTATCAGACTTGCGAAAATTTTGATGGTTTCTCAACCATTCCTTAACTTCAAACTCCCATATCTCGCGAACGGGTTGACGAGCTCGAGAAATTCCTGTTGCATCTGAAAGTAGAAACTCGCCCGATTACAAAGGTATGTGTAATTTTCCCCTAGACCTTTGTAGTTACTGGTTTCGAGTATCAGACTTGCGAAAATTTTGATGATTTCTCAAGCATTCCTTAACTTCAAACTCCCATGTCTCGCGAACGGATTGACGTGCTCGAGATATTCCTGTTGCATCTGAAAGTACAAACTCGCCCGATTACAATGGTGTGTGTACTTTTCCCCTAGGCCGTTCCAGTTATTGGTTTCGAGTATCAGACTTGCGAAAATTTTGGTGGTTTCTCAACCATTCCTCAACTTCAAACTCCCATATCTCGCGAATGGATTGACGAGCTCGAGAAATTCCTGTTGCATCTGAAAGTACAAACTCGCCCGATTACAAAGGTATGTGTATTTTTCCCCTAGGCCATAGTAGTTATTGGTTTCGAGTATCAGACTTCCGAAAATTGTGATGGTCGCACAACCATTCCTTAACTTCAAACTCCCATATCTCGCGAACGGATTGACGAACTCGAGGAATTCCTGTTGCATCTGAAAGTAGCAACTCGCCCCATTACAATGGTGTGTGTACTTTTCCCCTAGGCCATTCCAGTTATTGGTTTCGAGTATCAGCTTTGCGAAAATTTTGATGGTTTCCCAACCGTTCCTTAATTTCAAATTCCCATATCTCGCGAACGGATTGACGAGCTCGAGAAATTCCTGTTGCATCTGAAAGTGTAAACCCGCCCGATTACAAAGGTATGTGCAGTCTTCCCCTAGGCCATGGTAGTTATTGGTTTCGAGTATCAGACTTGCGAAAATTGTGATGGTTTCTCAACCATTCCTTAACTTCAAACGCCGATACCTCGCGAACGGATTGGCGAACTCGAGACGTTCCTGTCGCCTCTGAAAGTAGAAACTTGTCCGATTACAATGGTGCGTGTACTTTTCCCCTAGGCCGTTCCAGTTATTGGTTTCGAGTATCAGACTTGCGAAAATTTTGATGGTTTCTCAACCATTCCTTAACTTTAAACTCCCATATCTCGCGAACGGATTGACGAGCTCGAGAAATTCCTGTTGCACCTGAAAGTAGAAACTCGCACGATTACAAAGGTATGTGTATTTTTCCCCTAGGCCATAGTAGTTATTGGTTTCGAGTATCAGACTTCCGAATATTGTGATGGTCTCACAACCATTCCTTAACTTCAAACTTCCCATATCTCGCGAACGGATTGACGAACTCGAGAAATTCCTGTTGCATCTGAAAGTCGAAACTCGCCCGATTACAATGGTGTGTGTACTTTTTCCCTAGGCCATTCCAGTTATTGGTTTCGAGTATCACACTTGCGAAAATTGTGATGGTTTCTCAACCATTCCTTAACTTCAAACTCCCATATCTCGCGAACGGATTGACGAACTCGAGGAATTCCTGTTGCATCTGAAAGTATGAACTCGCCCCATTACAATGGTGTGTGTACTTTTCCCCTAGGCCATTCCAGTTATTGGTTTCGAGTATCAGCTTTGCGAAAATTGTGATGGTTTCTCAACCATTCCTTAACTTCAAACTCCCATATCTCGCGAACGGATTGACGAACCCGAGGAATTCCTGTTGCATCTGAAAGTAGGAACTCGCCCCATTACAATGGTGTATGTACTTTTCCCCTAGGCCATTCCAGTTACTGGTTACGAGTATCAGCTTTGCGAAAATTTTGATGGTTTCTCAACCGTTCCTTAATTTCAAACTCCCATATCTCGCGAACGGATTGACGAGCTCGAGAAATTCCTGTTGCATCTGAAAGTGTAAACTCGCCCGATTACAAAGGTATGTGCATTTTTCCCCTAGGCCATGGTAGTTATTGGTTTCGAGTATCAGACTTGCGAAAATTGTGATGGTTTCTCAACCATTCCTTAACTTCAAACGCCGATACCTCGCGAACGGATTGGCGAACTCGAGAAGTTCCTGTCGCCTCTGAAAGTAGAAACTCGCCCGATTACAAAGGTATGTGCATTTTTCCCCTAGGCCATAGTAGTTATTGGTTTCGAGTATCAGACTTCTGAAAATTGTGATGGTCTCACAACCATTCCTTAACTTCAAACTCCCATATCTCGCGAACGGATTGACGAACTCGAGGAATTCCTGTTGCATCTGAAAGTAGAAACTCGCCCCATTACAATGGTGTGTGTACTTTTCCCCTAGGCTATTCCAGTTATTGGTTTCGAGTATCACACTTGCGAATATTGTGATGGTTTCTCAACCATTCCTTAACTTCAAACTCCCATATCTCGCGAACGGATTGACGAACTCGAGGAATTCCTGTTGCATCTGAAAGTAGGAACTCGCCCCATTACAATGGTGTGTGTACTTTTCCCCTAGGCCAATCCAGTTATTGGTTTCGAGTATCAGCTTAGCGAAAATTTTGATGGTTTCCCAACCGTTCCTTAATTTCAAACTCCCATATCTCGCGAACGGATTGACGAGCTCGAGAAATTCCTATTGCATCTGAAAGTGTAAACTCGCCCGATTACAAAGGTATGTGCATTTTTCCCCTAGGCCATGGTAGTTATTGGTTTCGAGTATCAGACTTGCGAAAATTGTGATGGTTTCTCAACCATTCCTTAACTTCAAACTCCCATGTCTCGCGAACGGATTGACGAACTCGCGAAATTCCTGTTGCATCTAAAAGCAGAAACTCGTCCGATTACAACGGTATGTGCATTTTTCCCCTAGGCCATAGTAGTTATTGGTTTCGAGTATCAGACTTCCGAAAATTGCGATGGTCTCACAACCATTCCTTAATTTCAAACTCCCATATCTCGCGAACGGATTCACGAAATCGAGGAATTCCTGTTGCATCTGAAAGTAGAAACTCGCCCCATTACAACGGTGTGTGTACTTTTCCCCTAGGCCATTCCAGTTATTGGTTTCGAGTATCACACTTGCGAAAATTTTGATGGTTTCTCAAGCATTCCTTAACTTCAAACTCCCATGTCTCGCGAACGGATTGACGAACTCGCGAAATTCCTGTTGCATCTAAAAGCAGAAACTCGTCCGATTACAACGGTATTTGTATTTTTACCCTAGGCCATAGTAGTTATTGGTTTCGAGTATCAGACTTGCGAAAATTTTGATGGTTTCTCAACCATTCCTTAACTTCAAACTCCGATACCTCGCGAACGGATTGGCAAACTCGAGAAATTCCTGTTGCACTTGAAAGTAGAAACTGGCCCGATTACAATGGTGTGTGTACTTTTCCTCTAGGCCGTTCCAGTTATTGGTTTCGAGTATCAGACTTGCGAAAATTTTGGTTGTTTCTCAACCATTCCTTAACTTCAAATTCCCATATCTCGCGAACGGATTGACGAGCTCGAGAAATTCCTGTTGCATCTGAAAGTAAAAACTCGCCCGATTACAAAGGTATGTGTATCCTTCTCCTAGGCCTTTGTAGTTATTGGTTTCGAGTATCAGACTTGCGAATATTTTGATGGTTTCTGAAGCATTCCTTAACTTCAAACTCCCATATCTCGCGAACGGATTGTCGAACTCGATTATTTCCTGTTGCACCTGAAAGTAGAAAGTCGACCGATTACAATGGTGTGTGTACTTTCTCCCTAGGTCATTCCAGTTATTCGTTTCTAGCATCAGAATTGCGAAAATTTTGATGGTTTCTCATCCATTTCTTAACTTCAAACTCCCATATCTCGCGAACGGATTGACGAGCTCGAGAAATTCCTGTTGCATCTGAAAGTATAAACTAGCCCGATTACGAAGGTATGTGTATCTTTCTCCTAGGCCTTTGTAGTTATTGGTTTCGAGTATCAGACTTGCGAATATTTTGATGGTTTCTCAAGCATTCCTTAACTTCAAACTCCCATATCTCGCGAACGGATTGACGAACTCGATTATTTCCTGTTGCATCTGAAGGTAGAAAGTCGACCTATTACAATGGTGTGTGTACTTTTTCCCTAGGTCATTCCAGTTATTCGTTTCTAGCATCAGAATTGCGAAAATTTTTATGGTTTCTCAACCATTCCTTAACTTCAAACACCCTTATCTCGCGAACGGATTGACGAACTCGAGAAATTCCTGTTGCATCTGAAAGTACAAACTCGCCCGATTACAAAGGTATGTGTATTTTTCCCCTAGAGCTTTGTAGTTATTGGTTTCGAGTATCAGACTTGCGAAAATTTTGATGGTTTCTCAAGCATTCCTTAACTTCAAACTCCCATACCTCGCGAACGGATTGACGAACTCGAGAAATTCCTGTTGCATTTGAAAGCAGAAACTTGCCTAATTACAACTGTGTGTGTACTTTTCCCCTAGGCCGTTCCAGTTATTGGTTTCGAGTATCAGACCAGCGAAAATTTTGATGGTTTCTCAACTATTCCTTAAATTCATACTCCCATATCTCGCGAACGGATAAACGAACTCTGGAAATTCCTGTTGCATCTGAAAGTAGAAACTCGCCCGATTACAATGGTGTATGTACTTTCCCCCTAGGCCATTCCAGTTATTGGTTTCGAGTATCAGACCAGCGAAAATTTTGATGGTTTCTCAACCATTCCTTAACATCAAACTCCCATATCTCGCGAACGGATTGACGAACTCGAGGAATTCCTGTTGCATCTGAAAGTAGAAACTCGCCCCATTACAATGGTGTGTGTACTTTTCCCCTAGGCCATTCCAGTTACTGGTTTCGAGTATCAGACCAGCGAAAATTTTGATGGTTTCTCAACCATTCCTTAACATCAAACTCCCATATCTCGCGAACGGATTGACGAACTCGAGGAATTCCTGTTGCATCTGAAAGTAGAACCTCGACCCATTACAATGGTGTGTGTACTTTTCCCCCAGGCCATTCCTGTTATTGGTTTCGAGTATCACACTTGCGAAAATTTTGATGTTTTCTCAACCGTTCCTTAATTTCAAACACCCATATCTCGCGAACGAATTGACGAACTCGAGAAATTCCTGTTGCATCTGAAAGCAGAAACTCGTCCGATTACAAAGGTATGTGTACTTTTCCCCTAGGCCATTCCAGTTATTGGTTTCGAGTATCACACTTGCGAAAATTGTGATGGTTTCTCAACCATTCCTTAAGTTCAAACTCCCATATCTCGCGAACGGATTGACGAACTCGAGGAATTCCTGTTGCATCTGAAAGTAGAAACTCGCCCCATTACAATGGTGTGGGTACTTTTCCCCTAGGCCATTCCAGTTATTGGTTGCGAGTATCAGTTTTGCGAAAATTATGATGGTTTCTCAACCGTTCCTCAATTTCAAACTCCCATATCTCGCGAACGATTGACGAGCTCGAGAAATTCCTGTTGCATCTGATAGTATAAACTCGTCCGATTACAACGGTATGTGTATTTTTGCCCTAGGCCATAGTAGTTATTGGTTTCGAGTATCAGACTTGCGAAAATTTTGATGGTTTCTCAACCATTCTTTAACTTCAAACTCCGATACCTCGCGAACGGATTGACGAACTCGAGGAATTCCTGTTGCAACTGAAAGTAGAAACTCGCCCCATTACAATGGTGTGTGTACTTTTCCCGTAGGCCATTCCTGTTATTGGTTTCGAGGATCAGACTTGCGAAAATTTTGATGTTTTCTCAACCGTTCCTTAATTTCAAACTCCCATATCTCGCGAACGAATTGACGAACTCGAGAAATTCCTGTTGCATCTGAAAGTAGAAACTCGCCCGATTACAATGGTATGTGTGTTTTTCCACTAAGCCTTTGTAGTTATTGGTTTCGAGTATCAGAGTTGCGAAAATTTTGATGGTTTCTCAACCGTTCCTTAATTTCAAACCCCCATGTCTCACGAACGGATTGATGAACTCGAGAAATTCCTGTTGGATCTAAAAGCAGAAACTCGTCCGATTACAACGGTATGTGTATTTTTGCCCTAGGCCATAGTAGTTATTGGTTTCGAGTATCAGACTTGCGAAAATTTTGATGGTTTCTCAGCCATTCTTTAACTTCAAACTCCCATATCTCGCGAACGGATTGACGAACTCGAGGAGTTCCTGTTGCATCTGAAAGTAGAAACTCGCTCCATTACAATGGTGTGTGTACTTTTCCCCTAGGCCATTCCAGTTATTGGTTTCGAGTATCAGACTTGCGAAAATTGTAATGGTCTCTCAACCATTCCTTAACTTCAAACTCCGATACCTCGCGAACGGATTGGCGAACTCGAGAAATTCCTGTTGCATCTGAAAGTAGAAACTCGCCCGATTACAAAGGTATGTGTATTTTTCCCCTAGGCCATAGTAGTTATTGGATTCGAGTATCAGACTTCCGAAAATTGTGATGGTCCCACAACCATTCCTTAACTTCAAACTCCCATATCTCGCGAACGGATTGACGAACTCGAGGAGTTCCTGTTGCATCTGAAAGTAGAAACTCGCCCGATTACAATGGTATGTGTGTTTTTCCACTAAGCCTTTGTAGTTATTGGTTTCGAGTATCAGAGTTGCGAAAATTTTGATGGTTTCTCAACCGTTCCTTAATTTCAAACCCCCATGTCTCACGAACGGATTGATGAACTCGAGAAATTCCTGTTGGATCTAAAAGCAGGAACTCGCCCGATTACAACGGTATGTGTATTTTTGCCCTAGGCCATAGTAGTTATTGGATTCGAGTATCAGACTTCCGAAAATTGTGATGGTCCCACAACCATTCCTTAACTTCAAACTCCCATATCTCGCGAACGGATTGACGAACTCGAGGAGTTCCTGTTGCATCTGAAAGTAGAAACTCGCCCCATTACAATGGTGTGTGTACTTTTCCCCTAGGCCATTCCAGTTACTGGTTTCGAGTATCAGACCAGCGAAAATTTTGATGGTTTCTCAACTATTCCTTAAATTCATACTCCCATATCTCGCGAACGGATAAACGAACTCTGGAAATTCCTGTTGCATCTGAAAGTAGAAACTCGCCCGATTACAATGGTGTATGTACTTTCCCCCTAGGCCATTCCAGTTATTGGTTTCGAGTATCAGACCAGCGAAAATTTTGATGGTTTCTCAACCATTCCTTAACATCAAACTCCCATATCTCGCGAACGGATTGACGAACTCGAGGAATTCCTGTTGCATCTGAAAGTAGAAACTCGCCCCATTACAATGGTGTGTGTACTTTTCCCCTAGGCCATTCCAGTTACTGGTTTCGAGTATCAGACCAGCGAAAATTTTGATGGTTTCTCAACCATTCCTTAACATCAAACTCCCATATCTCGCGAACGGATTGACGAACTCGAGGAATTCCTGTTGCATCTGAAAGTAGAAACTCGCCCCATTACAATGGTGTGTGTACTTTTCCCCTAGGCCATTCCAGTTACTGGTTTCGAGTATCAGACCAGCGAAAATTTTGATGGTTTCTCAACCATTCCTTAACATCAAACTCCCATATCTCGCGAACGGATTGACGAACTCGAGGAATTCCTGTTGCATCTGAAAGTAGAACCTCGACCCATTACAATGGTGTGTGTACTTTTCCCCCAGGCCATTCCTGTTATTGGTTTCGAGTATCACACTTGCGAAAATTTTGATGTTTTCTCAACCGTTCCTTAATTTCAAACACCCATATCTCGCGAACGAATTGACGAACTCGAGAAATTCCTGTTGCATCTGAAAGCAGAAACTCGTCCGATTACAAAGGTATGTGTACTTTTCCCCTAGGCCATTCCAGTTATTGGTTTCGAGTATCACACTTGCGAAAATTGTGATGGTTTCTCAACCATTCCTTAAGTTCAAACTCCCATATCTCGCGAACGGATTGACGAACTCGAGGAATTCCTGTTGCATCTGAAAGTAGAAACTCGCCCCATTACAATGGTGTGGGTACTTTTCCCCTAGGCCATACCAGTTATTGGTTGCGAGTATCAGTTTTGCGAAAATTATGATGGTTTCTCAACCGTTCCTCAATTTCAAACTCCCATATCTCGCGAACGATTGACGAGCTCGAGAAATTCCTGTTGCATCTGATAGTATAAACTCGTCCGATTACAACGGTATGTGTATTTTTGCCCTAGGCCATAGTAGTTATTGGTTTCGAGTATCAGACTTGCGAAAATTTTGATGGTTTCTCAACCATTCTTTAACTTCAAACTCCCATATCTCGCGAACGGATTGACGAACTCGAGGAGTTCCTGTTGCATCTGAAAGTAGAAACTCGCTCCATTACAATGGTGTGTGTACTTTTCCCCTAGGCCATTCCAGTTATTGGTTTCGAGTATCAGACTTGCGAAAATTGTAATGGTCTCTCAACCATTCCTTAACTTCAAACTCCGATACCTCGCGAACGGATTGGCGAACTCGAGAAATTCCTGTTGCATCTGAAAGTAGAAACTCGCCCGATTACAAAGGTATGTGTATTTTTCCCCTAGGCCATAGTAGTTATTGGATTCGAGTATCAGACTTCCGAAAATTGTGATGGTCCCACAACCATTCCTTAACTTCAAACTCCCATATCTCGCGAACGGATTGACGAACTCGAGGAGTTCCTGTTGCATCTGAAAGTAGAAACTAGCTCCATTACAATGGTGTGTGTACTTTTTCCCTAGGCCATTCCAGTTATTGGTTTCGAGTATCACACTTGCGAAAATTTTGATGGTTTCTCAACCATTCCTTAACTTCAAACTCCCATATCTCGCGAACGGATTGACGAACTCGAGGAATTCCTGTTGCATCTGAGAGTAGAAACTCGCCCCATTACAATGGTGTGTGTACTTTTCCCCTAGGCCATTCCAGTTATTGGTTTCGAGTACCAGATTTGCGAAAATTTTGATGGTTTCTCAACCGTTCCTTAATTTCAAACTCCCATATCTCGCGAACGGATTGACGAACTCGAGAAATTCCTATTGCATCTGAAAGTATAAACTAGCCCGATTACAAAGGTATGTGTATTTTTCCCCTAGGGCTTTGTAGTTATTGGTTTCGCGTATCAGACTTGCGAAAATTTTGATGGTTTCTCAAGCATTCCTTAACTTCAAACTCCCATATCTCGCGAACGATTGACGAGCTCGAGAAATTCCTGTTGCATCTGATAGTATAAACTCGTCCGATTACAACGGTATGTGTATTATTGCCCTAGGCCATAGTAGTTATTGGTTTCGAGTATCAGACTTGCGAAAATTTTGATGGTTTCTCAACCATTCTTTAACTCCAAACTCCGATACCTCGCTAACGGATTGACGAACTCGAGGAATTCCTGTTGCAACTGAAAGTAGAAACTCGCCCCGTTACCATGGTGTGTGTACTTTTCCCCTAGTCCATTCCTGTTATTGGTTTCGAGGATCAGACTTGCGAAAATTTTGATGTTTTCTCAACCGTTCCTTAATTTCAAACTCCCATATCTCGCGAACGAATTGACGAACTCGAGAAATTCCTATTGCATCTGATAGCAGAAACTCGTCCGATTACAACGGTATGTGTATTCTTGCCCTAGGCCATAGTAGTTATTGGTTTCGAGTATCAGACTTGCGAAAATTGTAATGGTCTCTCAACCATTCCTTAAATTCAAACTCCCATATCTCGCGAACGGATTGACGAACTCGAGAAATTCCTGTTGCATCTGAAAGTAGAAACTCGCCCGATTACAATGGTATGTGTATTTTTCCACTAAGCCTTTGTAGTTATTGGTTTCGAGTATCAGAGTTGCGAAAATTTTGATGGTTTCTCAACCGTTCCTTAATTTCAAACCCCCATGTCTCGCGAACGGATTGATGAACTCGAGAAATTCCTGTTGGATCTAAAAGCAGAAACTCGACCGATTACAACGGTATGTGTATTTTTGCCCTAGGCCATAGTAGTTATTGGTTTCGAGTATCAGACTTGCGAAAATTTTGATGGTTTCTCAACCATTCTTTAACTTCAAACTCCGATACCTCGCGAACGGATTGGCGAACTCGAGAAATTCCTGTTGCATCTGAAAGTAGAAACTCGCCCGATTACAAAGGTATGTGTATTTTTCCCCTAGGCCATAGTAGTTATTGGTTTCGAGTATCAGACTTCCGAAAATTGTGATGGTCCCACAACCATTCCTTAACTTCAAACTCCCATATCTCGCGAACGGATTGACGAACTCGAGGAGTTCCTGTTGCATCTGAAAGTAGAAACTTGCCCCATTACAATGGTATGTGTATTTTTCCACTAAGCCTTTGTAGTTATTGGTTTCGAGTATCAGAGTTGCGAAAATTTTGATGGTTTCTCAACCGTTCCTTAATTTCAAACCCCCATGTCTCACGAACGGATTGATGAACTCGAGAAATTCCTGTTGGATCTAAAAGCAGAAACTCGCCCGATTACAACGGTATGTGTATTTTTGCCCTAGGCCATAGTAGTTATTGGTTTCGAGTATCAGACTTGCGAAAATTTTGATGGTTTCTCAGCCATTCTTTAACTTCAAACTCCCATATCTCGCGAACGGATTGACGAACTCGAGGAGTTCCTGTTGCATCTGAAAGTAGAAACTCGCCCCATTACAATGGTGTGTGTACTTTTCCCCTAGGCCATTCCAGTTATTGGTTTCGAGTAACAGTTTTGCGAAAATTTTGATGGTTTCTCAACCGTTCCTTAATTTCAAACTCCCATATCTCGCGAACGGATTGACGAACTCGAGAAATTCCTGTTGCATTTGAAAGTAGAAACTTGCCCGATTACAATGGTGTGTGAACTTCTCCCCTATGCCGTTCCAGTTATTGGTTTGGAGTATCAGAGTTGCGAAAATTTTGATGGTTTCTCAAGCATTCCTTAACTTCAAATTCCCATATCTCGCGAACGGATTGACGAACTCGACTATTTCCTGTTGCATCTGAAAGTAGAAAGTCGCCCGATTACAATGGTATGTGTACTTTTTCCATAGGTCATTCCAGTTATTCGTTTCTAGCATCAGAATTGCGAAAATTTTGATGGTTTCTCAACCATTCCTTAACTTCAAACTCCCATATCTCGCGAACGGATTGACGAGCTCGAGAAATTCCTGTTGCATCTGAAAGTATAAACTCGCCCGATTACAAAGGTATGTGTATTTTTCCCCTAGGGCTTTGTAGTTATTGGTTTCGAGTACCAGACTTGCGAAAATTTTGATGGTTTCTCAAGCATTCCTTAACTTCAAACTCCCATATCTCGCGAACGATTGACGAGCTCGAGAAATTCCTGTTGCATCTGAAAGTATAAACTCGTCCGATTACAACGGTATGTGTATTTTTGCCCTAGGCCATAGTAGTTATTGGTTTCGAGTATCAGACTTGCGAAAATTTTGATGGTTTCTCAAACATTCTTTAACTTCAAACTCCGATACGTCGCGAACGGATTGACGAACTCGAGGAGTTCCTGTTGCATCTGAAAGTAGAAACTCGCCCCATTACAATGGTGTGTGTACTTTTCCCCTAGGCCATTCCAGTTATTGGTTTCGAGTACCAGTTTTGCGAAAATTTTGATGGTTTCTCAACCGTTCCTTAATTTCAAACTCCCATATCTCGCGAACGGATTGACGAACTCGAGAAATTCCTATTGCATCTGAAAGTATAAACTAGCCCGATTACAAAGGTATGTGTATTTTTCCCCTACGGCTTTGTAGTTATTGGTTTCGCGTATCAGACTTGCGAAAATTTTGATGGTTTCTCAAGCATTCCTTAACTTCAAACTCCCATATCTCGCGAACGGATTGACGAACTCGAGAAATTCCTGTTGCATTTGAAAGTAGAAACTTGCCCGATTAGAATGGTGTGTGAACTTCTCCCCTAGGCCGTTCCAGTTATTGGTTTGGAGTATCAGAGTTGCGAAAATTTTGATGGTTTCTCATCCATTTCTTAACTTCAAACTCCCATATCTCGCGAACGGATTGACGAGCTCGAGAGATTCCTGTTGCATCTGAAAGTATAAACTAGCCCGATTACGAAGGTATGTGTATTTTTCCCCTAGGGCTTTGTAGTTATTGGTTTCGAGTATCAGACTTGCGAAAATTTTGATGGTTTCTCAAGCATTCCTTAACTTCAAATTCCCATATCTCGCGAACGGATTGACGAACTCGACTATTTCCTGTTGCATCTGAAAGTAGAAAGTCGCCCGATTACAATGGTATGTGTACTTTTTCCATAGGTCATTCCAGTTATTCGCTTCTAGCATCAGAATTGCGAAAATTTTGATGGTTTCTCAAGCATTCCTTAACTTCAAATTCCCATATCTCGCGAACGGATTGACGAACTCGACTATTTCCTGTTGCATCTGAAAGTAGAAAGTCGCCCGATTACAATGGTATGTGTACTTTTTCCATAGGTCATTCCAGTTATTCGTTTCTAGCATCAGAATTGCGAAAATTTTGATGGTTTCTCAACCATTCCTTAACTTCAAACTCCCATATCTCGCGAACGGATTGACGAGCTCGAGAAATTCCTGTTGCATCTGAAAGTATAAACTCACCCGATTACAAAGGTATGTGTATTTTTCCCCTAGGGCTTTGTAGTTATTGGTTTCGAGTACCAGACTTGCGAAAATTTTGACGGTTTCTCAAGCATTCCTTAACTTCAAACTCCCATATCTCGCGAACGATTGACGAGCTCGAGAAATTCCTGTTGCATCTGAAAGTATAAACTCGTCCGATTACAACGGTATGTGTATTTTTGCCCTAGGCCATAGTAGTTATTGGTTTCGAGCATCAGACTTGCGAAAATTTTGATGGTTTCTCAAACATTCTTTAACTTCAAACTCCGATACGTCGCGAACGGATTGACGAACTCGAGGAATTCCTGTTGCAACTGAAAGCAGAAACTCGCCCGATTACAATGGTATGTGTATTTTTGCCCTAGGCCATAGTAGTTATTTGTTTCGAGTATCAGACTTGCGAAAATTTTGATGGTTTCTCAACCATTCTTTAACTTCAAACTCCGATAACTACCGAACGGATTGGGGAACTCGAGAAATTCCTGTTGCATCTGAAAGTAGAAACTCGCCCGATTACAAAGGTATGTGTATTTTTCCCCTAGGCCATAGTAGTTATTGGTTTCGAGTATCAGACTTCCGAAAATTGTGATGGTCCCACAACCATTCCTTAACTTCAAACTCCCATATCTTGCGAACGGATTGACGAACTCGAGGAATTCCTGTTGCATCTGAAAGTAGAAACTCGCCCCATTACAATGGTGTGTTTACTTTTCCCCTAGGCCATTCCAGTTATTGGTTTCGAGTACCAGTTTTGCGAAAATTTTGATGGTTTCTCAACCGTTCCTTAATTTCAAACTCCCATATCTCGCGAACGGATTGACGAACTCGAGGAATTCCTGTTGCATTTGAAAGTAGAAAGTCGCCCCATTACAATGGTGTGTGTACTTTTCCCCTAGGCCATTCCAGTTATTGGTTTCGAGTATCACACTTGCGAAAATTTTGATGGTTTCTCAACCATTCCTTAACTTCAAACTCCCATATCTCGCGAACGGATTGACGAACTCGAGGTATTCCTGTTGCATCTGAAAGTAGAAAGTCGCCCCATTACAATGGTGTGTGTACTTTTCCCCTAGGCCATTCCAGTTATTGGTTTCGAGTATCAGTTTTGCAAAAATTTTGATGGTTTCTCAACCGTTCCTTAATTTCAAACTCCCATATCTCGCGAACGGATTGACGAGCTCGAGAAATTCCTATTGCATCTGAAAGTATAAACTCGCCCGTTTACAAAGGTATGTGTATTTTTCCCCTAGGGCTTTGTAGTTATTGGTTTCGCGTATCAGACTTGCGAAAATTTTGATGGTTTCTCAAGCATTCCTTAACTTCAAACTCCCATATCTCGCGAACGGATTGACGAGCTCGAGAAATTCCTGTTGCATCTGAAAGTAGAAACTCGCCCCATTACAATGGTGTGTGTACTTTTCCCCTATGCCATTCCAGTTACTGGTTTCGAGTATCAGACTTGCGAAAATTTTGATGGTTTCTCAACCGTTCCTAAAACGGTTCAATTTCAAACTCCCATATCTCGCGAACGGATTGACGAACTCGAGAAATTCCTGTTGCATCTGAAAGCAGAAACTCGTCAGATTATAACGGTATGTGTATGTTTGCCCTAGGCTATAGTAGTTATTGGTTTCGAGAATCAGACTTGCGAAAATTTTGATGGTTTCTCAAGCATTCCTTAACTTCAAAATCCCATATCTCGCGAACGGATTGACGAACTCGAGAGATTCCTGTTGCATCTGAAAGTATAAACTAGCCCGATTACGAAGGTATGTGTATTTTTCCCCTAGGGCTTTGTAGTTATTGGTTTCGAGTATCAGACTTGCGAAAATTTTGATGGTTTCTCAAGCATTCCTTAACTTCAAATTCCCATATCTCGCGAACGGATTGACGAACTCGACTATTTCCTGTTGCATCTGAAAGTAGAAAGTCGCCCGATTACAATGGTATGTGTACTTTTTCCATAGGTCATTCCAGTTATTCGCTTCTAGCATCAGAATTGCGAAAATTTTGATGGTTTCTCAAGCATTCCTTAACTTCAAATTCCCATATCTCGCGAACGGATTGACGAACTCGACTATTTCCTGTTGCATCTGAAAGTAGAAAGTCGCCCGATTACAATGGTATGTGTACTTTTTCCATAGGTCATTCCAGTTATTCGTTTCTAGCATCAGAATTGCGAAAATTTTGATGGTTTCTCAACCATTCCTTAACTTCAAACTCCCATATCTCGCGAACGGATTGACGAGCTCGAGAAATTCCTGTTGCAACTGAAAGTATAAACTCGCCCGATTACAAAGGTATGTGTATTTTTCCCCTAGGGCTTTGTAGTTATTGGTTTCGAGTACCAGACTTGCGAAAATTTTGACGGTTTCTCAAGCATTCCTTAACTTCAAACTCCCATATCTCGCGAACGATTGACGAGCTCGAGAAATTCCTGTTGCATCTGAAAGTATAAACTCGTCCGATTACAACGGTATGTGTATTTTTGCCCTAGGCCATAGTAGTTATTGGTTTCGAGCATCAGACTTGCGAAAATTTTGATGGTTTCTCAAACATTCTTTAACTTCAAACTCCGATACGTCGCGAACGGATTGACGAACTCGAGGAATTCCTGTTGCAACTGAAAGCAGAAACTCGCCCGATTACAATGGTATGTGTATTTTTGCCCTAGGCCATAGTAGTTATTTGTTTCGAGTATCAGACTTGCGAAAATTTTGATGGTTTCTCAACCATTCTTTAACTTCAAACTCCGATAACTCCCGAACGGATTGGGGAACTCGAGAAATTCCTGTTGCATCTGAAAGTAGAAACTCGCCCGATTACAAAGGTATGTGTATTTTTCCCCTAGGCCATAGTAGTTATTGGTTTCGAGTATCAGACTTCCGAAAATTGTGATGGTCTCACAACCATTCCTTAACTTCAAACTCTCATATCTCGCGAACGGATTGACGAACTCGAGGAATTCCTGTTGCATCTGAAAGTAGAAACTCGCCCCATTACAATGGTGTGTTTACTTTTCCCCTAGGCCATTCCAGTTATTGGTTTCGAGTACCAGTTTTGCGAAAATTTTGATGGTTTCTCAACCGTTCCTTAATTTCAAACTCCCATATCTCGCGAACGGATTGACGAACTCGAGGAATTCCTGTTGCATCTGAAAGTAGAAAGTCGCCCCATTACAATGGTGTGTGTACTTTTCCCCTAGGCCATTCCAGTTATTGGTTTCGAGTATCACACTTGCGAAAATTTTGATGGTTTCTCAACCATTCCTTAACTTCAAACTCCCATATCTCGCGAACGGATTGACGAACTCGAGGTATTCCTGTTGCATCTGAAAGTAGAAAGTCGCCCCATTACAATGGTGTGTGTACTTTTCCCCTAGGCCATTCCAGTTATTGGTTTCGAGTATCAGTTTTGCAAAAATTTTGATGGTTTCTCAACCGTTCCTTAATTTCAAACTCCCATATCTCGCGAACGGATTGACGAGCTCGAGAAATTCCTATTGCATCTGAAAGTATAAACTCGCCCGTTTACAAAGGTATGTGTATTTTTCCCCTAGGGCTTTGTAGTTATTGGTTTCGCGTATCAGACTTGCGAAAATTTTGATGGTTTCTCAAGCATTCCTTAACTTCAAACTCCCATATCTCGCGAACGGATTGACGAGCTCGAGAAATTCCTGTTGCATCTGAAAGCAGAAACTCGCCCCATTACAATGGTGTGTGTACTTTTCCCCTAGGCCATTCCAGTTACTGGTTTCGAGTATCAGACTTGCGAAAATTTTGATGGTTTCTCAACCGTTCCTAAAACGGTTCAATTTCAAACTCCCATATCTCGCGAACGGATTGACGAACTCGAGAAATTCCTGTTGCATCTGAAAGCAGAAACTCGTCAGATTATAACGGTATGTGTATGTTTGCCCTAGGCTATAGTAGTTATTGGTTTCGAGAATCAGACTTGCGAAAATTTTGATGGTTTCTCAAGCATTCCTTAACTTCAAAATCCCATATCTCGCGAACGGATTGACGAACTCGATTATTTCCTGTTGCATCTGAAAGTAGAAACTCGACCGATTAGAATGGTGTGTGCACTTTTCCCCTAGGTCATTCCAGTTATTCGTTTCTAGCATCAGAATTGCGAAAATTTTGATGGTTTCTCAACCATTCCTTAACTTCAAACACCGATACCTCGCGAACGGATTGGCGAACTCGAGAAATTCCTGTTGCATCAGAAAGTAGAAACTCGCCCGATTACAAAGGCAGGTGTATTTTTCCCCTAGGCCTTTGTAGTTATTGGTTTCGAGTATCAGACGTGCGAAAATCTTGATGGTTTCTCAAGTATTCCTTAACTTTAAACTCCCATATCTCGCGAACGGATTGACGGACTCGATTGTTTCCTGTTGCATCTGAAAGTAGAAAGTCTACCGATTACAATGGTGTGTGTACTTTTTCCCTAGGTCATTCCAGTTATTTGTTTCTAGCATCAGAATTGCGAAAATTTTGATGGTCTCTCAACCATTCCTTAACTTCAAACCCCCATATCTCGCGAACGGATTGACGAACTCGAGAAATTCCTGTTGCATCTGAAAGTAGAAACTCGCCCGATTGCAAAGGTATGTGTATTTTTCCCTAGGCCATAGTAGTTATTGGTTTCGAGTATCAGACTTGCGAAAATTGTGATGGTCTCTCAACCATTCCTTAATTTCAAACTCCCATATCTCGCGAACGGATTGACGAACTCGAGAAATTCCTGTTGCATCTGAAAGCAGAAACTCGTCAGATTATAACGGTATGTGTATGTTTGCCCTAGGCTATAGTAGTTATTGGTTTCGAGAATCAGACTTGCGAGAATTTTGATGGTTTCTCAAGCATTCCTTAACTTCAAAATCCCATATCTCGCGAACGGATTGACGAACTCGATTATTTCCTGTTGCATCTGAAAGTAGAAACTCGCCCGATTGCAAAGGTATGTGTATTTTTCCCTAGGCCATAGTAGTTATTGGTTTCGAGTATCAGACTTGCGAAAATTGTGATGGTCTCTCAACCATTCCTTAATTTCAAACTCCCATATCTCGCGAACGGATTGACGAACTCGAGAAATTCCTGTTGCATCTGAAAGCAGAAACTCGTCAGATTATAACGGTATGTGTATGTTTGCCCTAGGCCATAGTAGTTATTGGTTTCGAGTATCAGACTTGCGAAAATTTTGATGGTTTCTCAAACATTCTTTAACTTCAAACTCCGATACGTCGCGAACGGATTGACGAACTCGAGGAGTTCCTGTTGCATCTGAAAGTAGAAACTCGCCCCATTACAATGGTGTGTGTACTTTTCCCCTAGGCCATTCCAGTTATTGGTTTCGAGTACCAGTTTTACGAAAATTTTGATGGTTTCTCAACCGTTCCTTAATTTCAAACTCCCATATCTCGCGAACGGATTGACGAACTCGAGAAATTCCTATTGCATCTGAAAGTATAAACTAGCCCGATTACAAAGGTATGTGTATTTTTCCCCTACGGCTTTGTAGTTATTGGTTTCGCGTATCAGACTTGCGAAAATTTTGATGGTTTCTCAAGCATTCCTTAACTTCAAACTCCCATATCTCGCGAACGGATTGACGAACTCGAGAAATTCCTGTTGCATTTGAAAGTAGAAACTTGCCCGATTAGAATGGTGTGTGAACTTCTCCCCTAGGCCGTTCCAGTTATTGGTTTGGAGTATCAGAGTTGCGAAAATTTTGATGGTTTCTCATCCATTTCTTAACTTCAAACTCCCATATCTCGCGAACGGATTGACGAGCTCGAGAGATTCCTGTTGCATCTGAAAGTATAAACTAGCCCGATTACGAAGGTATGTGTATTTTTCCCCTAGGGCTTTGTAGTTATTGGTTTCGAGTATCAGACTTGCGAAAATTTTGATGGTTTCTCAAGCATTCCTTAACTTCAAATTCCCATATCTCGCGAACGGATTGACGAACTCGACTATTTCCTGTTGCATCTGAAAGTAGAAAGTCGCCCGATTACAATGGTATGTGTACTTTTTCCATAGGTCATTCCAGTTATTCGCTTCTAGCATCAGAATTGCGAAAATTTTGATGGTTTCTCAAGCATTCCTTAACTTCAAATTCCCATATCTCGCGAACGGATTGACGAACTCGACTATTTCCTGTTGCATCTGAAAGTAGAAAGTCGCCCGATTACAATGGTATGTGTACTTTTTCCATAGGTCATTCCAGTTATTCGTTTCTAGCATCAGAATTGCGAAAATTTTGATGGTTTCTCAACCATTCCTTAACTTCAAACTCCCATATCTCGCGAACGGATTGACGAGCTCGAGAAATTCCTGTTGCATCTGAAAGTATAAACTCGCCCGATTACAAAGGTATGTGTATTTTTCCCCTAGGGCTTTGTAGTTATTGGTTTCGAGTACCAGACTTGCGAAAATTTTGACGGTTTCTCAAGCATTCCTTAACTTCAAACTCCCATATCTCGCGAACGATTGACGAGCTCGAGAAATTCCTGTTGCATCTGAAAGTATAAACTCGTCCGATTACAACGGTATGTGTATTTTTGCCCTAGGCCATACTAGTTATTGGTTTCGAGCATCAGACTTGCGAAAATTTTGATGGTTTCTCAAACATTCTTTAACTTCAAACTCCGATACGTCGCGAACGGATTGACGAACTCGAGGAATTCCTGTTGCAACTGAAAGCAGAAACTCGCCCGATTACAATGGTATGTGTATTTTTGCCCTAGGCCATAGTAGTTATTTGTTTCGAGTATCAGACTTGCGAAAATTTTGATGGTTTCTCAACCATTCTTTAACTTCAAACTCCGATAACTCCCGAACGGATTGGGGAACTCGAGAAATTCCTGTTGCATCTGAAAGTAGAAACTCGCCCGATTACAAAGGTATGTGTATTTTTCCCCTAGGCCATAGTAGTTATTGGTTTCGAGTATCAGACTTCCGAAAATTGTGATGGTCCCACAACCATTCCTTAACTTCAAACTCCCATATCTCGCGAACGGATTGACGAACTCGAGGAATTCCTGTTGCATCTGAAAGTAGAAACTCGCCCCATTACAATGGTGTGTTTACTTTTCCCCTAGGCCATTCCAGTTATTGGTTTCGAGTACCAGTTTTGCGAAAATTTTGATGGTTTCTCAACCGTTCCTTAATTTCAAACTCCCATATCTCGCGAACGGATTGACGAACTCGAGGAATTCCTGTTGCATCTGAAAGTAGAAAGTCGCCCCATTACAATGGTGTGTGTACTTTTCCCCTAGGCCATTCCAGTTATTGGTTTCGAGTATCACACTTGCGAAAATTTTGATGGTTTCTCAACCATTCCTTAACTTCAAACTCCCATATCTCGCGAACGGATTGACGAACTCGAGGTATTCCTGTTGCATCTGAAAGTAGAAAGTCGCCCCATTACAATGGTGTGTGTACTTTTCCCCTAGGCCATTCCAGTTATTGGTTTCGAGTATCAGTTTTGCAAAAATTTTGATGGTTTCTCAACCGTTCCTTAATTTCAAACTCCCATATCTCGCGAACGGATTGACGAGCTCGAGAAATTCCTATTGCATCTGAAAGTATAAACTCGCCCGTTTACAAAGGTATGTGTATTTTTCCCCTAGGGCTTTGTAGTTATTGGTTTCGCGTATCAGACTTGCGAAAATTTTGATGGTTTCTCAAGCATTCCTTAACTTCAAACTCCCATATCTCGCGAACGGATTGACGAGCTCGAGAAATTCCTGTTGCATCTGAAAGTAGAAACTCGCCCCATTACAATGGTGTGTGTACTTTTCCCCTAGGCCATTCCAGTTACTGGTTTCGAGTATCAGACTTGCGAAAATTTTGATGGTTTCTCAACCGTTCCTAAAACGGTTCAATTTCAAACTCCCATATCTCGCGAACGGATTGACGAACTCGAGAAATTCCTGTTGCATCTGAAAGCAGAAACTCGTCAGATTATAACGGTATGTGTATGTTTGCCCTAGGCTATAGTAGTTATTGGTTTCGAGAATCAGACTTGCGAAAATTTTGATGGTTTCTCAAGCATTCCTTAACTTCAAAATCCCATATCTCGCGAACGGATTGACGAACTCGAGAGATTCCTGTTGCATCTGAAAGTATAAACTAGCCCGATTACGAAGGTATGTGTATTTTTCCCCTAGGGCTTTGTAGTTATTGGTTTCGAGTATCAGACTTGCGAAAATTTTGATGGTTTCTCAAGCATTCCTTAACTTCAAATTCCCATATCTCGCGAACGGATTGACGAACTCGACTATTTCCTGTTGCATCTGAAAGTAGAAAGTCGCCCGATTACAATGGTATGTGTACTTTTTCCATAGGTCATTCCAGTTATTCGCTTCTAGCATCAGAATTGCGAAAATTTTGATGGTTTCTCAAGCATTCCTTAACTTCAAATTCCCATATCTCGCGAACGGATTGACGAACTCGACTATTTCCTGTTGCATCTGAAAGTAGAAAGTCGCCCGATTACAATGGTATGTGTACTTTTTCCATAGGTCATTCCAGTTATTCGTTTCTAGCATCAGAATTGCGAAAATTTTGATGGTTTCTCAACCATTCCTTAACTTCAAACTCCCATATCTCGCGAACGGATTGACGAGCTCGAGAAATTCCTGTTGCATCTGAAAGTATAAACTCGCCCGATTACAAAGGTATGTGTATTTTTCCCCTAGGGCTTTGTAGTAATTGGTTTCGAGTACCAGACTTGCGAAAATTTTGACGGTTTCTCAAGCATTCCTTAACTTCAAACTCCCATATCTCGCGAACGATTGACGAGCTCGAGAAATTCCTGTTGCATCTGAAAGTATAAACTCGTCCGATTACAACGGTATGTGTATTTTTGCCCTAGGCCATAGTAGTTATTGGTTTCGAGCATCAGACTTGCGAAAATTTTGATGGTTTCTCAAACATTCTTTAACTTCAAACTCCGATACGTCGCGAACGGATTGACGAACTCGAGGAATTCCTGTTGCAACTGAAAGCAGAAACTCGCCCGATTACAATGGTATGTGTATTTTTGCCCTAGGCCATAGTAGTTATTTGTTTCGAGTATCAGACTTGCGAAAATTTTGATGGTTTCTCAACCATTCTTTAACTTCAAACTCCGATAACTCCCGAACGGATTGGGGAACTCGAGAAATTCCTGTTGCATCTGAAAGTAGAAACTCGCCCGACTACAAAGGTATGTGTATTTTTCCCCTAGGCCATAGTAGTTATTGGTTTCGAGTATCAGACTTCCGAAAATTGTGATGGTCCCACAACCATTCCTTAACTTCAAACTCTCATATCTCGCGAACGGATTGACGAACTCGAGGAATTCCTGTTGCATCTGAAAGTAGAAACTCGCCCCATTACAATGGTGTGTTTACTTTTCCCCTAGGCCATTCCAGTTATTGGTTTCGAGTACCAGTTTTGCGAAAATTTTGACGGTTTCTCAACCGTTCCTTAATTTCAAACTCCCATATCTCGCGAACGGATTGACGAACTCGAGGAATTCCTGTTGCATCTGAAAGTAGAAAGTCGCCCCATTACAATGGTGTGTGTACTTTTCCCCTAGGCCATTCCAGTTATTGGTTTCGAGTATCACACTTGCGAAAATTTTGATGGTTTCTCAACCATTCCTTAACTTCAAACTCCCATATCTCGCGAACGGATTGACGAACTCGAGGTATTCCTGTTGCATCTGAAAGTAGAAAGTCGCCCCATTACAATGGTGTGTGTACTTTTCCCCTAGGCCATTCCAGTTATTGGTTTCGAGTATCAGTTTTGCAAAAATTTTGATGGTTTCTCAACCGTTCCTTAATTTCAAACTCCCATATCTCGCGAACGGATTGACGAGCTCGAGAAATTCCTATTGCATCTGAAAGTATAAACTCGCCCGTTTACAAAGGTATGTGTATTTTTCCCCTAGGGCTTTGTAGTTATTGGTTTCGCGTATCAGACTTGCGAAAATTTTGATGGTTTCTCAAGCATTCCTTAACTTCAAACTCCCATATCTCGCGAACGGATTGACGAGCTCGAGAAATTCCTGTTGCATCTGAAAGTAGAAACTCGCCCCATTACAATGGTGTGTGTACTTTTCCCCTAGGCCATTCCAGTTACTGGTTTCGAGTATCAGACTTGCGAAAATTTTGATGGTTTCTCAACCGTTCCTAAAACGGTTCAATTTCAAACTCCCATATCTCGCGAACGGATTGACGAACTCGAGAAATTCCTGTTGCATCTGAAAGCAGAAACTCGTCAGATTATAACGGTATGTGTATGTTTGCCCTAGGCTATAGTAGTTATTGGTTTCGAGAATCAGACTTGCGAAAATTTTGATGGTTTCTCAAGCATTCCTTAACTTCAAAATCCCATATCTCGCGAACGGATTGACGAACTCGATAATTTCCTGTTGCATCTGAAAGTAGAAACTCGACCGATTAGAATGGTGTGTGCACTTTTCCCCTAGGTCATTCCAGTTATTCGTTTCTAGCATCAGAATTGCGAAAATTTTGATGGTTTCTCAACCATTCCTTAACTTCAAACACCGATACCTCGCGAACGGATTGGCGAACTCGAGAAATTCCTGTTGCATCAGAAAGTAGAAACTCGCCCGATTACAAAGGCAGGTGTATTTTTCCCCTAGGCCTTTGTAGTTATTGGTTTCGAGTATCAGACGTGCGAAAATCTTGATGGTTTCTCAAGTATTCCTTAACTTTAAACTCCCATATCTCGCGAACGGATTGACGGACTCGATTGTTTCCTGTTGCATCTGAAAGTAGAAAGTCTACCGATTACAATGGTGTGTGTACTTTTTCCCTAGGTCATTCCAGTTATTTGTTTCTAGCATCAGAATTGCGAAAATTTTGATGGTCTCTCAACCATTCCTTAACTTCAAACCCCCATATCTCGCGAACGGATTGACGAACTCGAGAAATTCCTGTTGCATCTGAAAGTAGAAACTCGCCCGATTGCAAAGGTATGTGTATTTTTCCCTAGGCCATAGTAGTTATTGGTTTCGAGTATCAGACTTGCGAAAATTGTGATGGTCTCTCAACCATTCCTTAATTTCAAACTCCCATATCTCGCGAACGGATTGACGAACTCGAGAAATTCCTGTTGCATCTGAAAGCAGAAACTCGTCAGATTATAACGGTATGTGTATGTTTGCCCTAGGCTATAGTAGTTATTGGTTTCGAGAATCAGACTTGCGAGAATTTTGATGGTTTCTCAAGCATTCCTTAACTTCAAAATCCCATATCTCGCGAACGGATTGACGAACTCGATTATTTCCTGTTGCATCTGAAAGTAGAAACTCGACCGATTAGAATGGTGTGTGCACTTTTCCGCTAGGTCATTCCAGTTATTCGTTTCTAGCATCAGAATTGCGAAAATTTTGATGGTTTCTCAACCATTCCTTAACTTCAAACACCGATACCTCGCGAACGGATTGGCGAACTCGAGAAATTCCTGTTGCATCAGAAAGTAGAAACTCGCCCGATTACAAAGGTAGGTGTATTTTTCCCCTAGGCCTTTGTAGTTATTGGTTTCGAGTATCAGACGTGCGAAAATCTTGATGATTTCTCAAGTATTCCTTAACTTTAAACTCCCATATCTCGCGAACGGATTGACGGACTCGATTGTTTCCTGTTGCATCTGAAAGTAGAAAGTCTACCGATTACAATGGTGTGTGTACTTTTTCCCTAGGTCATTCCAGTTATTCGTTTCTAGCATCAGAATTGCGAAAATTTTGATGGTCTCTCAACCATTCCTTAACTTCAAACTCCCATATCTCGCGAACGGATTGACGAACTCGAGAAATTCCTGTTGCATCTGAAAGTAGAAACTCGCCCGATTGCAAAGGTATGTGTATTTTTCCCCCAGGCCATAGTAGTTATTGGTTTCGAGTATCAGACTTGCGAAAATTGTGATGGTCTCTCAACCATTCCTTAATTTCAAACTCCCATATCTCGCGAACGGATTGACGAACTCGAGAAATTCCTGTTGCATCTGAAAGCAGAAACTCGTCAGATTATAACGGTATGTGTATGTTTGCCCTAGGCTATAGTAGTTATTGGTTTCGAGAATCAGACTTGCGAGAATTTTGATGGTTTCTCAAGCATTCCTTAACTTCAAAATCCCATATCTCGCGAACGGATTGACGAACTCGATTATTTCCTGTTGCATCTGAAAGTAGAAACTCGACCGATTAGAATGGTGTGTGCACTTTTCCCCTAGGTCATTCCAGTTATTCGTTTCTAGCATCAGAATTGCGAAAATTTTGATGGTTTCTCAACCATTCCTTAACTTCAAACACCGATACCTCGCGAACGGATTGGCGAACTCGAGAAATTCCTGTTGCATCAGAAAGTAGAAACTCGCCCGATTACAAAGGTAGGTGTATTTTTCCCCTAGGCCTTTGTAGTTATTGGTTTCGAGTATCAGACGTGCGAAAATCTTGATGGTTTCTCAAGTATTCCTTAAGTTTAAACTCCCATATCTCGCGAACGGATTGACGGACTCGATTGTTTCCTGTTGCATCTGAAAGTAGAAAGTCTACCGATTACAATGGTGTGTGTACTTTTTCCCTAGGTCATTCCAGTTATTCGTTTCTAGCATCAGAATTGCGAAAATTTTGATGGTCTCTCAACCATTCCTTAACTTCAAACTCCCATATCTCGCGAACGGATTGACGAACTCGAGAAATTCCTGTTGCATCTGAAAGTAGAAACTCGCCCGATTGCAAAGGTATGTGTATTTTTCCCCCAGGCCATAGTAGTTATTGGTTTCGAGTATCAGACTTGCGAAAATTGTGATGGTCTCTCAACCATTCCTTAATTTCAAACTCCCATATCTCGCGAACGGATTGACGAAATCGAGAAATTCCTGTTGCATCTGAAAGCAGAAACTCGTCCGATTACAACGGTATGTTTATTTTTACCCTAGGCCATAGTAGTTATTGGTTTCGAGAATCAGACTTGCGAGAATTTTGATGGTTTCTCAAGCATTCCTTAACTTCAAACTCCCATATCTCGCGAACGGATTGACGAACTCGAGAAATTCCTGTTGCATCTGAAAGTAGAAACTCGCCCGATTGCAAAGGTATGTATATTTTTCCCCCAGGCCATAGTAGTTATTGGTTTCGAGTATCAGACTTGCGAAAATTGTGATGGTCTCTCAATCATTCCTTAATTTCAAACTCCCATATCTCGCGAACGGATTGACGAACTCGAGAAATTGCTGTTGCTTCTGAAAGTAGAATCTCGCCCCATTACAATGGTGTGTGCACTTTTCCCCTAGGTCATTCCAGTTATTCGTTTCTAGCATCAGAATTGCGAAAATTTTGATGGTTTCTCAACCATTCCTTAACTTCAAACTCCCATATCTCGCGAACGGATTGACGAACTCGAGAAATTCCTGTTGCTTCTGAAAGTAGAATCTCGCCCCATTACAATGGTGTGTGTACTTTTCCCCTAGGCCATTCCAGTTATTGGTTTCGGGTATCAGACTTGCGAAAATTGTGATGGTTACTCAACCATTCCTTAACTTCAAACTCCCATATGTCGCGAACGGATTGACGCACTCGAGAAATTCCTGTTGCATCTGAAAGTAGAAACTCGCCCGATTACAAAGGTATGGGTATTTTTCCCCTAGGCCTTTGTAGTTATTGGTTTCGAGTATCAGACTTGCGAAAATTTTGATGGTTTCTCAAGTATTCCTTAACTTCAAACTCCCATATCTCGCGAACGGATTGACGGACTCGATTATTTCCTGTTGCATCTGAAAGTAGAAAGTCTACCGATTACAATCGTGTGTGTACTTTTTCCCTAGATCATTCCAGTTATTCGTTTCTAGCATCAGAATTGCGAAAATTTTGATGGTTTCTCATCCATTCCTTAACTTCAAGCTCCCATATCTCGCGAACGGATTGACGAACTCGAGAAATTCCTGTTGCATCTGAAAGTAGAAACTCGCCGGATTGCAAAGGTATGTGTATTTTTCCCCCAGGCCATAGTAGTTATTGGTTTCGAGTATCAGACTTGCGAAAATTGTGATGGTCTCTCAACCATTCCTTAATTTCAAACTCCCATATCTCGCGAACCGATTGACGAACTCGAGAAATTCCTGTTGCATCTGAAACCAGAAACTCGTCCGATTACAACGGTACGTGTATTTTTGCCCTAGGCCATAGTAGTTATTGGTTTCGAGAATCAGACTTGCGAAAATTTTGATGGTTTCTCAAGCATTCCTCAACTTCAAACTCCCATATCTCGCGAATGGATTGACGAACTCGATTATTTCCTGTTGCATCTGAAAGTAGAAACTCGTCCGATTAGAATGGTGTGTGCACTTTTCCCCTAGGTCATTCCAGTTATTGGTTTCGGGAATCAGACCAGCGAAAATTTTGATGGTTTCTCAAACATTCCTTAACTTCAAACTCCCATATCTCGCGAACGGAATGACAAACTCGACCAATTCTTGTCGCATCTGAAAGTAGAAACTCGCCCGATTACAATGGTGTGTGTACTTTTCCCCTAGGCCATTGTAGTTATTGGTTTCGAGTATCAGAATTTCGAAAGTTTTGATGGTTTCTCAACCATTCCTTAACTTCAAACTCCCATATCTCGCGAACGGATTGACGAACTCGAGAAATTCCTGTTGCATCTGAAAGCAGTATCTCGCCCGATTACAATGGTATTTGTATTTTTGCCCTAGGCCATAGTAGTTATTGGTTTCGAGTATCAGACTTGCGAAAATTGTGATGGTTACTCAACCATTCCTTAACTGCAAACTCCCATATCTCGCGAACGGATTGGCGAACTCGAGAAGTTCCTGTCGCCTCTGAAAGTAGAAACTAGCCCGATTACAATGGTGTGTGTACTTTTCCTCTAGACCGTTCCAGTTATTGGTTTCGAGTATCACACTTGCGAAAATTTTGGTGGTTTCACAACCATTCCTTAACTTCAAACTCCCATATCTTGCGAACGGATTGACGAACTCGAGAAATTCCTGTTGCATCTGAAAGTAGAATCTCGCCCCATTACAATGGTATGTGTATTTTTCCCCTAGGCCTTTGTAGTTATTGGTTTCGAGTATCAGAATTGCGAAAGTTTTGATGGTTTCTCAACCATTCCTTAACTTCAAACTCCCATTTCTCGCGAACGGATTGACTAACTCGAGAAATTCCTGTTGCATCTGAAAGTAGAAACTCGCTCGATTACAATGGTATGTGTACTTTTCCCCTAGGCCATTCCAGTTACTGGTTTCGAGTATCAGACTTGCGATAATTTTAATGGTTTCTCAACCATTCCTTAACTCCACACTTACATATCTCGCGAACGGATTGACGAACTCCAGGATTTCCTATTGCATCTAAAAGCAGAAACTCGTCCGGTTACAACGGTATGTGCATTTTTGCCCTAGGCCATAGTAGTTATGGGTTTCGAGTATCAGACTTGCGAAAATTTTGATGGTTTCTCAACCATTCCTTAACTTCAAACTCCCATATCTCGCGAACGGATTGACGGACTCGATTGTTTCCTGTTGCATCTGAAAGTAGAAAGTCTACCGATTACAATGGTGTGTGTACTTTTTCCCTAGGTCATTCCAGTTATTCGTTTCTAGCATCAGAATTGCGAAAATTTTGATGGTCTCTCAACCATTCCTCAACTTCAAACTCCCAAATCTCGCGAACGGATTGACGAACTCGAGAAATTCCTGTTGCATCTGAAAGTAGAAACTCGCCCGATTGCAAAGGTATGTGTATTTTTCCCCCAGGCCATAGTAGTTATTGGTTTCGAGTATCAGACTTGCGAAAATTGTGATGGTCTCTCAACCATTCCTTAATTTCAAACTCCCATATCTCGCGAACGGATTGACGAACTCGAGAAATTCCTGTTGCATCTGAAAGTAGAATCTCGCCCCATTACTATGGTATGTGCATTTTTGCCCTAGGCCATAGTAGTTATTGGTTTCGAGTATCAGACTTCCGAAAATTTCGATGGTTTCTCAACCATTCCTTAACTTCAAACTCCCATATCTCGCGAACGGATTGACGAACTCGAGAAATTCCTGTTGAGTCTGAAAGTAGAAACTAGCCCGATTACAATGGTGTGCGTACTTTTCCCCTAGGCCATTCAAGTTATTGGTTTCGAGTATCAGACCAGCGAAAATTTTGATGGTTTCTCAACCATTCCTTATGTTCAAACTGCCATATCTCGCGAACGGATTGACGAACTCGAGAAATTCCTGCTGCATCTGAAAGTAGAAACTCGCCCGATTACAACGGTATGTGTATTTTCCCCTAGGCCATTGTAGTTATTGGTTTCGAGTATCAGACTTGCGAAAATTTTGATGGTTTCTCAAACATTCCTTAACTTCAAACTCCCATATCTCGCGAACGGAATGACAAACTCGACCAATTCTTGTCGCATCTGAAAGTAGAAACTCGCCCGATTACAATGGTGTGTGTACTTTTCCCCTAGGCCATTGTAGTTATTGGTTTCGAGTATCAGAATTTCGAAAGTTTTGATGGTTTCTCAACCATTCCTTAACTTCAAACTCCCATATCTCGCGAACGGATTGACGAACTCGAGAAATTCCTGTTGCATCTGAAAGCAGTATCTCGCCCGATTACAATGGTATTTGTATTTTTGCCCTAGGCCATAGTAGTTATTGGTTTCGAGTATCAGACTTGCGAAAATTGTGATGGTTACTCAACCATTCCTTAACTGCAAACTCCCATATCTCGCGAACGGATTGGCGAACTCGAGAAGTTCCTGTCGCCTCTGAAAGTAGAAACTAGCCCGATTACAATGGTGTGTGTACTTTTCCTCTAGACCGTTCCAGTTATTGGTTTCGAGTATCACACTTGCGAAAATTTTGGTGGTTTCACAACCATTCCTTAACTTCAAACTCCCATATCTTGCGAACGGATTGACGAACTCGAGAAATTCCTGTTGCATCTGAAAGTAGAATCTCGCCCCATTACAATGGTATGTGTATTTTTCCCCTAGGCCATTGTAGTTATTGGTTTCGAGTATCAGAATTGCGAAAGTTTTGATGGTTTCTCAACCATTCCTTAACTTCAAACTCCCATTTCTCGCGAACGGATTGACGAACTCGAGAAATTCCTGTTGCATCTGAAAGTAGAAACTCGCTCGATTACAATGGTATGTGTACTTTTCCCCTAGGCCATTCCAGTTACTGGTTTCGAGTATCAGAATTGCGATAATTTTAATGGTTTCTCAACCATTCCTTAACTCCACACTTACATATCTCGCGAACGGATTGACGAACTCCAGGATTTCCTATTGCATCTAAAAGCAGAAACTCGTCCGGTTACAACGGTATGTGCATTTTTGCCCTAGGCCATAGTAGTTATGGGTTTCGAGTATCAGACTTGCGAAAATTTTGATGGTTTCTCAACCATTCCTTAACTTCAAACTCCCATATCTCGCGAACGGATTGACGGACTCGATTGTTTCCTGTTGCATCTGAAAGTAGAAAGTCTACCGATTACAATGGTGTGTGTACTTTTTCCCTAGGTCATTCCAGTTATTCGTTTCTAGCATCAGAATTGCGAAAATTTTGATGGTCTCTCAACCATTCCTCAACTTCAAACTCCCAAATCTCGCGAACGGATTGACGAACTCGAGAAATTCCTGTTGCATCTGAAAGTAGAAACTCGCCCGATTGCAAAGGTATGTGTATTTTTCCCCCAGGCCATAGTAGTTATTGGTTTCGAGTATCAGACTTGCGAAAATTGTGATGGTCTCTCAACCATTCCTTAATTTCAAACTCCCATATCTCGCGAACGGATTGACGAACTCGAGAAATTCCTGTTGCATCTGAAAGTAGAATCTCGCCCCATTACTATGGTATGTGCATTCTTGCCCTAGGCCATAGTAGTTATTGGTTTCGAGTATCAGACTTCCGAAAATTTCGATGGTTTCTCAACCATTCCTTAACTTCAAACTCCCATATCTCGCGAACGGATTGACGAACTCGAGAAATTCCTGTTGAGTCTGAAAGTAGAAACTAGCCCGATTACAATGGTGTGCGTACTTTTCCCCTAGGCCATTCAAGTTATTGGTTTCGAGTATCAGACCAGCGAAAATTTTGATGGTTTCTCAACCATTCCTTATGTTCAAACTGCCATATCTCGCGAACGGATTGACGAACTCGAGAAATTCCTGCTGCATCTGAAAGTAGAAACTCGCCCGATTACAACGGTATGTGTATTTTCCCCTAGGCCATTGTAGTTATTGGTTTCGAGTATCAGACTTGCGAAAATTTTGATGGTTCCTCAACCATTCCTTAAATTCAAACTCCCATTCCTCGCGAACGGATTGACGAACTCGAGAAATTCCTGTTGCATCTGAAAGTAGAAACTCGCCCGATTACAATGGTATGTGTACTTTTCCCCAAGGCCATTCCAGTTATTGGTTTCGAGTATCAGACTTGCGATAATTTTGATGGATTCTCAACCATTCCTTAACTTCACAATTACATATCTCGCGAACGGATTGACGAACTCCAGAATTTCCTATTGCATCTGAAAGCAGAAACTCGTCCGGTTACAACGGTATGTGCATTTTTGCCCTAGGCCATAGTAGTTATTGGTTTCGAGTATCAGACTTGCGAAAATTTTGATGGTTTCTCAACCATTCCTTAACATCAAACTACCATATCTCGCGAACGGATTGACGGACTCGATTGTTTCCTGTTGCATCTGAAAGTAGAAAGTCTACCGATTACAATGGTGTATGTACTTTTTCCCTAGGTCACTCCAGTTATTCGTTTCTAGCATCAGAATTGCGAAAATTTTGATGGTCTCTCAACCATTCCTCAACTTCAAACTCCCATATCTCGCGAACGGATTGACGAAGTCGAGAAATTCCTGTTGCATCTGAAAGTAGAAACTCGCCCGATTGCAAAAGGTATGTGTATTTTTCCCCCAGGCCATAGTAGTTATTGGTTTCGAGTATAAGACTTGCGAAAATTTTGATGGTTCCTCAACCATTCCTTAACTTCAAACTCCCATATATCGCGAACGGATTGACGAACTCGAGAAATTCCTGTTGCATCTGAAAGTAGAAACTCGCCCGGTTACAATGGTGTGTGTACTTTTCCCCTAGGCCATGCCAGTTCTTGGTTTCGGGTATCTGACTTGCGAAAATTTTGATGGTTCCCAACCATTCCTTAACTTCAAGCTCCCATATCTCGCGAACGGATTGACGAACTCGAGAAATTCCTGTTGCATCTGAAAGCAGAATCTCGTCCGATTACAACGGTATGTGCATTTTTGCCTTAGGCCATAGTAGTTATTGGTTTCGATAATCAGACTTGCGAAAATTTTGATGGTTTCTCAAGCATTCCTCAACTTCAAACTCCCATATCTCGCGAATGGATTGACGAACTCGATTATTTCCTGTTGCATCTGAAAGTAGAAACTCGACCGATTAGAATGGTGTGTGCACTTTTCCCCTAGGTCATTCCAGTTATTGGTTTCGGGAATCAGACCAGCGAAAATTTTGATGGTTTCTCAACCATTTCTTAACTTCAAACTCCCATATCTCGCGAACGGATTGACGAACTCGAGAAATTCCTGTTGCATCTGAAAGCAGGATCTCGCCCGATTACAATGGTATTTGTATTTTTGCCCTAGGCCATAGTAGTTATTGGTTTCGAGTATCAGACTTGCGAAAATTTTGATGGTTCCTCAACCATTCCTTAACTTCAAACTCCCATATCTCGCGAACGGAATGACGAACTCGACAAATTCTTGTTGCATCTGAAAGTAGAAACTCGCCCGATTACAATGGTGTGTGTACTTTTCCCCTAGGCCATGCCAGTTCTTGGTTTCGGGTATCTGACTTGCGAAAATTTTGATGGTTTCACAACCATTCCTTAACTTCAAACTCCCATATCTCGCGAACGAATTGACGAACTCAAGAAATTCCTGTTGCATCTGAAAGTAGAAACTCGCCCCATTACAATGGTGTTTGCTATTTTCCCCTAGGCCATTCCAGTTATTGGTTTCGAGTATCACTTTTGCGAAAATTTTGATGGTTTCTCAAGCATTCCGTAACTTCAAACTCCCATATCTCGCGAACGGATGGACGAACTCGAGAAATTCCTGTTGCATCTGAAAGTAGAATCTCGCCCCATTAGAATGGTGTGTGTACTTTTCCCCTAGGCCATTCCAGTTATTGGTTTCTAGCATCAGAATTGCGAAAATTTTGATGGTCTCTTAACCATTCCTCAACTTCAAACTCCCATATCTCGCGAACGGATTGACGAAGTCGAGAAATTCCTGTTGCATCTGAAAGTAGAAACTCGCCCGATTGCAAAGGTATGTGTATTTTTCCCCCAGGCCATAGTAGTTATAGGTTTCGAGTATCAGACTTGCGAAAATTGTGATGGTCTCTCAACCATTCCTTAATTTCAAACTCCCATATCTCGCGAACGGATTGACGAACTCGAGAAATTCCTGTTGCATCTGAAAGTAGAATCTCGCCCCATTACTATGGTATGTGCATTTTTGCCCTAGGCCATAGTAGTTATTGGTTTCGAGTATCAGACTTCCGAAAATTTCGATGGTTTCTCAACCATTCCTTAACTTCAAACTCCCATATCTCGCGAACGGATTGACGAACTCGAGAAATTCCTGTTGAGTCTGAAAGTAGAAACTAGCCCGATTACAATGGTGTGTGTACTTTTCCCCTAGGCCATTCAAGTTATTGGTTTCGAGTATCAGACCAGCGAAAATTTTGATGGTTTCTCAACCATTCCTTATGTTCAAACTGCCATATCTCGCGAACGGATTGACGAACTCGAGAAATTCCTGTTGCATCTGAAAGTAGAAACTCGCCCGATTACAACGGTATGTGTATTTTCCCCTAGGCCATTGTAGTTATTGGTTTCGAGTATCAGACTTGCGAAAATTTTGATGGTTCCTAAACCATTCCTTAAATTCAAACTCCCATTCCTCGCGAACGGATTGACGAACTCGAGAAATTCCTGTTGCATCTGAAAGTAGAAACTCGCCCGATTACAATGGTATGTGTACTTTTCCCCAAGGCCATTCCAGTTATTGGTTTCGAGTATCAGACTTGCGATAATTTTGATGGATTCTCAACCATTCCTTAACTTCACACTTACATATCTCGCGAACGGATTGACGAACTCCAGAATTTCCTATTGCATCTGAAAGCAGAAACTCGTCCGGTTACAACGGTATGTGCATTTTTGCCCTAGGCCATAGTAGTTATTGGTTTCGAGTATCAGACTTGCGAAAATTTTGATGGTTTCTCAACCATTCCTTAACATCAAACTCCCATATCTCGCGAACGGATTGACGGACTCGATTGTTTCCTGTTGCATCTGAAAGTAGAAAGTCTACCGATTACAATGGTGTGTGTACTTTTTCCCTAGGTCATTCCAGTTATTCGTTTCTAGCATCAGAATTGCGAAAATTTTGATGGTCTCTCAACCATTCCTCAACTTCAAACTCCCATATCTCGCGAACGGATTGACGAAGTCGAGAAATTCCTGTTGCATCTGAAAGTAGAAACTCGCCCGATTGCAAAAGGTATGTGTATTTTTCCCCCAGGCCATAGTAGTTATTGGTTTCGAGTATCAGACTTGCGAAAATTTTGAAGGTTCCTCAACCATTTCTTAACTTCAAACTCCCATATATCGCGAACGGATTAACGAACTCGAGAAATTCCTGTTGCATCTGAAAGTAGAAACTCGCCCGATTACAATGGTATGTGTACTTTTCCCCTAGGCCATTCCAGTTATTGGTTTCGAGTATCAGACCAGCGAAAATTTTGATGGTTTCTCAACCATTCCTTAACTTCAAACTCCCATATCTCGCGAACGGATTGACGAACTCGAGAAATTCCGGTTGCATCTGAAAGAAGAAACTCGCCCGATTACAATGGTGTGTGTACTTTTCCCCTAGGCCATGCCAGTTCTTGGTTTCGGGTATCTGACTTGCGAAAATTTTGATGGTTTCTCAACCATTCCTTAAATTCAAGCTCCCATATCTCGCGAACGGATTGACGAACTCGAGAAATTCCTGTTGCATCTGAAAGCAGAAGCTCGTCCGATTACAACGGTATGTGCATTTTTGCCTTAGGCCATAGTAGTTATTGGTTTCGGTAATCAGATTTGCGAAAATTTTTATGGTTTCTCAAGCATTCCTCAACTTCAAACTCCCATATCTCGCGAATGGATTGACGAACTCGATTATTTCCTGTTGCATCTGAAAGTAGAAACTCGACCGATTAGAATGGTGTGTGCACTTTTCCCCTAGGTCATTCCAGTTATTGGTTTCGGGAATCAGACCAGCGAAAATTTTGATGGTTTCTCAACCATTTCTTAACTTCAAACTCCCATATCTCGCGAACGGATTGACGAACTCGAGAAATTCCTGTTGCATCTGAAAGCAGGATCTCGCCCGATTACAATGGTATTTGTATTTTTGCCCTAGGCCATAGTAGTTATTGGTTTCGAGTATCAGACTTGCGAAAATTTTGATGGTTCCTCAACCATTCCTTAACTTCAAACTCCCATATCTTGCGAACGGAATGACGAACTCGACAAATTCTTGTTGCATCTGAAAGTAGAAACTCGCCCGATTACAATGGTGTGTGTACTTTTCCCCTAGGCCATGCCAGTTCTTGGTTTCGGGTATCTGACTTGCGAAAATTTTGATGGTTTCACAACCATTCCTTAACTTCAAACTCCCATATCTCGCGAACGAATTGACGAACTCAAGAAATTCCTGTTGCATCTGAAAGTAGAAACTCGCCCCATTACAATGGTGTTTGCAATTTTCCCCTAGGCCATTCCAGTTATTGGTTTCGAGTATCACTTTTGCGAAAATTTTGATGGTTTCTCAAGCATTCCGTAACTTCATACTCCCATATCTCGCGAACGGATGGACGAACTCGATTATTTCCTGTTGCTTCTGAAAGTAGAAAGTCGACCAATTACAATCGTGTGTGTACTTTTTCCCTAGGTCATTCCAGTTATTCGTTTCTAGCATCAGAATTGCGAAAATTTTGATGGTTTCTCAACCATTCCTTAACTTCAAACACCGATACCTCGCGAACGGATCGGCGAACTCGAGAAATTCCTGTTGCATCTGAAAGTAGAAACTCGCCCGATTACAAAGGTATGTGTATTTTTCCCCTAGGCCTTTGTAGTTGTTGGTTTCGAGTATCAGACTTGCGAAAATTTTGATGGTTTCTAAAGCATTCCTTAACTTCAAACTCCCATATCTCGCGAACGGATTGACGGACTCGATTATTTCCTGTTGCATCTGAAAGTAGAGAGTCGACCGATTACAATGGTGTGTGTACTTTTTCCCTAGGTTATTCCAGTTATTCGTTTCTAGCATCAGAATTGCGAAAATTTTGATGGTTTCTTGACCATTCCTTAACTTCAAACTCCCATATCTCGAGAACGGTTTGACGCACTAGAGAAATTCCTGTTGCATCAGAAACTAGAAACTCGCCCGATTGCAAAGTTATGTGTATTTTTCCCCTAGGCCATAGTAGTTATTGGTTTCGAGTATCAGACTTGCGAAAATTGTGATGATCTCTCAACCATTCCTTAACTTCAAACTCCCATATCTCGCGAACGGATTGACGAACTCGAGGAATTCCTGTTGCATCTGAAAGTAGAATCTCGCCCCATTACTATGGTGTGTGTACTTTTCCCCTAGGCCACTCCAGTTATTGGTTTCGGGTATCACAATTGCGAAAATTTTGATGGTTTCTCAACCATTCTTTAACTTCAAACTCCCATATATCGCGAACGAATTGACGAACTCGAGAAATACCTATTGCTTCTGAAAGTAGAATCTCGCCCCATTAGAATGGTGTGTGTACTTTTCCCCTAGGCCATTCCAGTTATTGGTTTCGAGTATCAGACTTGCGAAAATTTTGATGGTTTCTCAACCATTCCTTAACTTCAAACTCCCATATCTCGCGAACGGATTGACGAACTCGAGAAATTCCTGTTGCATCTGAAAGTAGAAACTCGCCCGATTACAACGGTATGTGTATTTTTCCCCTAGGCCATTGTAGTTATTGGTTTCGAGTATCAGACTTGCAAAAATTTTGATGGTTTCTCAACCATTCCTTAACTTCAAACTCCCATTTCTCGCGAACGGATTGACGAACTCGAGAAATTCCTGTTGCATCTGAAAGTAGAAACTCGCCCGATTACAATGGTATGTGTACTTTTCCCCTAGGCCATTCCAGTAATTGGTTTCGAGTATCAGACCAGCGAAAATTTTGATGGTTTCTCAACCATTCCTTAACTTCAAACTCCCATATCTCGCGAACGGATTGACGAACTCGAGAAATTCCGGTTGCATCTGAAAGTAGAAACTAGCCCGGGTACAACGGTATGTGTACTTTTTCCCTAGGCCATTCCAGTTGTTGGTTTCGAGTATCAGACCAGCGAAAGTTTTGATGGTTTCTCAACCATGCCTTAACTTCAAACTCCCATATCTCGCGAACGGATTGACGAACTCGAGAAATTCCTGTTGCTTCTGAAAGTAGAAACTCGCCCGATTACAAAGGTATGCGTATTTTTGCCCTAGGCCATAGTAGTTATTGGTTTCGAGTATCAGACTTCCGAAAATTGTGATGGTTACTCAACCATTCAATAACTTCAAACTCCCATATCTCGCAAACGGATAGACGAACTCGAGAAATTCCTGTTGCATCTGAAAGCAGAAACTCGCCCGATTACAACGGTATGTGCATTTTTGCCCTAGGCCTTTGTAGTTATTGGTTTCTAGCATCAGAATTACGAAAATTTGGATGGTTCCTCAACCATTCCTTAACTTCGAACTCCCATATCTCGCGAACGGGATGTCGAACTCGAGAAATTCCTGTTGCATCTGAAACTGGAAAATCGCCCGATTACAAGGGTGTGTGTACTTTTCCCCTAGGCCATTCCAGTTATTGGTTTCGAGTAGCAGACTTTCGAAAATTTTGGTGGTTTCTCAAGCATTCGTTAACTTCAAACTCCCATATCTCGCGAACGGATTGACGAACTCGAGAAATTCCTGTTGCATCTGAAAGCAGAAACTCGCACGATTACAAAGATATGTGTGTTTTTCCCCTAGGCCTTTGTAGTTATTGGTTTCGAGTATCAGACTTGCGAAAATTTTGAGGGTTACTCAACCATTCCTTAAATTCAAACTCCCATATCTCGCGAACGGATTGACGAACTCGAGAAATTCCTGTTGCATCTGAAATTAGAGATTCGCCCGATTAGAATGGTGTGTGTACTTTTCCCCTAGGCCATTCCAGTTATTCGTTTCTAGCATCAGAATTGCGAAAATTTTGATGGTTTCTCAACCATTCCTTAACTTCAAACTCCCATATCTCGCGAACGGATTGACGAACTCGAGAAATTCCCGTTGCATCTGAAAGCAGATACTCGCCCGATTACAACGGTATGTGTATTTTTCCCATATGCCTTTGTCGTTATTGGTTTCGAGTATCAGACTTGCGAAAATTTTGATGGTTTCTCAACCATTCCTTAACTTCAGACTCCCATATCTCGCGAACGGAATGACGAACTCGAGAAATTCCTGTTGCATCTGAAAGCAGATACTCGCCCGATTACAACGGTATGTGTATTTTTCCCATATGCCTTTGTCGTTATTGGTTTCGAGTATCAGACTTGCGAAAATTTTGATGGTTTCTCAACCATTCCTTAACTTCAAACTCCCATGTCTCGCAAACGGAATGCCGCACTCGAGAAATTCCTGTTGCATCTGAAAGTGGAAACTCGCCCGATTACAAAGGTATGTGCATTTTTCCCCTAGGCCTTTGTAGTTACTGGTTTCGAGTATCAGACTTGCGAAAATTTGGATGTTTTCTCAAGCATTCCTTAACTTCAAACTCCCATATCTCGAGAACGGATTGACGAACTCGAGAAATTCCTGTTGCATCTGAAAGCAGAAACTCGCCCGATTACAATGGTGTGTGTACTTTTCCCCTAGGTCATTCCAGTTATTGGTTTCGAGTATCAGACTTGCGAAAATTTTGATGGCTGCTCAACCATTACTTAAATTCAAACTCCCATATCTCGCGAACGGATTGACGAACTCGAGAAATTCCTGTTGCATCTGAAACTGGCAACTCGCCCGATTACAAACGTATGGGTATTTTTCCCCTAGGCCTTTGTAGTTATTGGTTTCGAGTATCAGAATTCCGAGACTTTTGATGGTTTCTCAACCATTCCTTAACTTCAAACTCCCATATCTCGCGAACGGAATGACGCACTCGAGAAATTCCTGTTGCATCTGAAAGTGGAAACTCGCCCGATTACAAAGGTATGTGCATTTTTCCCCTAGGCCTTTGTAGTTATTGGTTTCGAGTATCAGACTTGCGAAAATTTTGATTGTTTCTCAAGCATTCCTTAACTTCAAACTCCCATATCTCGCGAACGGATTGACGAACTCGAGAAATTCCTGTTGCATCTGAAAGTGGCAACTCGCCCGATTACAAAGGTATGGGTATTTTTCCCCTAGGCCTTTGTAGTTATTGGTTTCTAGCATCAGAATTACGAAAATTTGGATGGTTCCTCAACCATTCCTTAACTTCGAACTCCCATATCTCGCGAACGGGATGACGAACTCGAGAAATTCCTGTTGCATCTGAAACTGGAAAATCGCCCGATTACAAGGGTGTGTGTACTTTTCCCCTAGGCCATTCCAGTTATTGGTTTCGAGTAGCAGAATTGCGAAAATTCTGATGGTTTCTCAACCATTCCTTAACCTCAAACTCCCATGTCTCGCGAACGGATTGACGAACTCGAGAAATTCCTATTGCATCTGAAAGTAGATACTCGCCCGATTAGAATGGTGTGTGTACTTTTCCCCTAGGTCATTCCAGTTATTGGTTTCGAGTATCAGACTTGCGAATATTTTGATGGTTGCTCAACCATTACTTAAATTCAAACTCCCATATCTCGCGAACGGATTGACGAACTCGAGAAATTCCTGATGCATCTGAAAGTAGAAACTCGCCCGATTACAATGATATGTGTGTTTTTCACCTAGGCCTTTGTAGTTATTGGTTTCGAGTATCAGACTTGCGAAAACTTTGATAGTTTCTCAACCATTCCTTAACTTCAAACTCCCATTTCTCGCGAACGGATTGACGAACTCGAGAAATTCCTGTTGCATCTGAAAGTAGAAACTCGCCCGATTACAAAGATATGTGTGTTTTTCACCTAGGCCTTTGTAGTTATTGGTTTCGAGTATCAGACTTGCGAAAATTTTGAGGGTTTCTCAACCATTCCTTAACTTCAAACTCCCATATCTCGCGAACGGATTGACGAACTCGAGAAATTCCTGTTGCACCTGAAATTAGAGATTCGCCCGATTAGAATGGTGTGTGTACTTTTCCCCTAGGCTTTTCCAGTTATTCGTTTCTAGCATCAGAATTGCGAAAATTTTGATGGTTAATCAACCATTCCTTTACTTCAAACTCCCATATCTCGCGAACGGATTGACGAACTCGAGAAATTCCCGTTGCATCTGAAAGCAGATACTCGCCCGATTACAACGGTATGTGTATTTTTCCCATATGCCTTTGTCGTTATTGGTTTCGAGTATCAGACTTGCGAAAATTTTGATGGTTTCTCAACCATTCCTTAACTTCAAACTCCCATGTCTCGCAAACGGAATGCCGCACTCGAGAAATTCCTGTTGCATCTGAAAGTGGAAACTCGCCCGATTACAAAGGTATGTCCATTTTTCCCCTAGGCCTTTGTAGTTATTGGTTTCGAGTATCAGACTTGCGAAAATTTGGATGTTTTCTCAAGCATTCCTTAACTTCAAACTCCCATATCTCGAGAACGGATTGACGAACTCGAGAAATTCCTGTTGCATCTGAAAGCAGAAACTCGCCCGATTACAACGGTATGTGTATTTTCCCCTAGCCATTGTAGTTATTGGTTTCTAGCGCCAGAATTGCTAAAATTTTGATGGTTTCTCAACCATTCCTTAACTTCAGACTCCCATATCTCGCGAACGGAATGACGAACTCAAGAAATTCCTGTTGCACCTGAAATTAGAGATTCGCCCGATTAGAATGGTGTGTGTACTTTTCCCCCAGGCCATTCCAGTTATTCGTTTCTAGCATCAGAATTGCGAAAATTTTGATGGTTTCTCAACCATTCCTTTACTTCAAACTCCCATATCTCGCGAACGGATTGACGAACTCGAGAAATTCCCGTTGCATCTGAAAGCAGATACTCGCCCGATTACAACGGTATGTGTATTTTTCCCATATGCCTTTGTCGTTATTGGTTTCGAGTATCAGACTTGCGAAAATTTTGATGGTTTCTCAACCATTCCTTAACTTCAGACTCCCATATCTCGCGAACGGAATGACGAACTCAAGAAATTCCTGTTGCACCTGAAATTAGAGATTCGCCCGATTAGAATGGTGCGTGTACTTTTCCCCTAGGCCATTCCAGTTATTCGTTTCTAGCATCAGAATTGCGAAAATTTTGATGGGTTCTCAACCATTCCTTAAATTCAAACTCCCATTTCTCGCAAACGGATTGACGAACTCGAGAAATTCCTGTTGTATCTGAAAGTACAAACTAGCCCGATTACAATGCTGTGTGTACTTTTCCCCTAGGCAACTCCAGTTATTGTTATCGAATATCAGACTTGCGAAAATTTTGATCGTTTCGCAACCATTCCTTAACTTCAAACTCCCATGTCTCGCAAACGGAATGCCGCACTCGAGAAATTCCTGTTGCATCTGAAAGTGGAAACACGCCCGATTACAACGGTGTGTGTACTTTTCCCCTAGGCCTTTTTAGTTATTGGTTTCTAGCGCCAGAATTGCTAAAATTTTGATGGTTTCTCAACCATTCCTTAACTTCAGACTCCCATATCTCGCGAACGGAATGACGAACTCAAGAAATTCCTGTTGCACCTGAAATTAGAGATTCGCCCGATTAGAATGGTGTGTGTACTTTTCCCCTAGGCCATTCCAGTTATTCGTTTCTAGCATCAGAATTGCGAAAACTTTGATAGTTTCTCAACCATTCCTTAACTTCAAACTCCCATTTCTCGCGAACGATTGACGAACTCGAGAAATTCCTGTTGCATCTGAAAGTAGAAACTCGCCCGATTACAAAGATATGTGTGTTTTTCACCTAGGCCTATGTAGTTATTGGTTTCGAGTATCCGACTTGCGAAAATTTTGATAGTTCCTCAACCATTCCTTAAATTCAAACTTCCATGCCTCGCGAACGGATTGACGAACTCGAGAAATCCCTGTTGCACCTGGAAGCAGAAAATCGCCCGATTACAATGGTGTGTGTACTTTTCCCCTAGGTCATTCCAGTTACTGGTTTCGAGTATCAGACTTGCGAAAATTTTGATGGTTGCTCAACCATTCCTTAAATTCAAACTCCCATATCTCGCGAACGGGTTGACGAACTCGAGAAATTCCTGTTGCATCTGAAAGTAGAAACACGCCCGATTACAACGGTGTGTGTACTTTTCCCCTAGGCCTTTGTAGTTATTGGTTAAGATTATCAACTTGCGAAAATTTTGATGGTTCCTCAACCATTTCTTAACTTCAAACTCCCATATATCGCGAACGGATTGACGAACTCGAGAAATTCCTGTTGTATCTGAAAGTACAAACTAGCCCGATTACAATGCTGTGTGTACTTTTCCCCTAGGCAACTCCAGTTATTGTTATCGAATATCAGACTTGCGAAAATTTTGATCGTTTCGCAACCATTCCTTAACTTCAAACTCCCATGTCTCGCAAACGGAATGCCGCACTCGAGAAATTCCTGTTGCATCTGAAAGTGGAAACTCGCCCGATTACAAAGGTATGTGCATTTTTCCCCTAGGCCTTTGTCGTTATTGGTTTCGAGTATCAGACTTGCGAAAATTTGGATGTTTTCTCAAGCATTCCTTAACTTCAAACTCCCATATCTCGAGAACGGATTGACGAACTCGAGAAATTCCTGTTGCATCTGAAAGCAGAAACTCGCCCGATTACAACGGTATGTGTATTTTTCCCATATGCATTTGTCGTTATTGGTTTCGAGTATCAGACTTGCGAAAATTTTGATGGTTTCTCAACCATTCCTTAACTTCAAACTCCCATGTCTCGCAAACGGAATGCCGCACTCGAGAAATTCCTGTTGCATCTGAAAGTGGAAACTCGCCCGATTACAAAGGTATGTGCATTTTTCCCCTAGGCCTTTGTAGTTATTGGTTTCGAGTATCAGACTTGCGAAAATTTGGATGTTTTCTCAAGCATTCCTTAACTTCAAACTCCCATATCTCGAGAACGGATTGACGAACTCGAGAAATTCCTGTTGCATCTGAAAGCAGAAACTCGCCCGATTACAACGGTATGTGTATTTTCCCCTAGCCATTGTAGTTATTGGTTTCTAGCGCCAGAATTGCTAAAATTTTGATGGTTTCCCAACCATTCCTTAACTTCAAACTCCCATATCTCGCGAACGGATAGACGAACTCGAGAAATTCCTGTTGCATCTGAAACTGGAAACTCGCCCGATTACAAAGATATGTGTGTTTTTCCCTAGGCCTTTGTAGTTATTGGTTTCGAGTATCAGACTTGCGAAAATTTTGATGGTTTCTCAACCATTCCTTAACTTCAATCTCCCATATCTCGCGAACGGATTGACGAACTCGAGAAATTCCTGTTGCATCTGAAATTAGAGATTCGCCCGATTAGAATGGTGTGTGTACTTTTCCCCTAGGTCATTCCAGTTATTGGTTTCGAGTATCAGACTTGCGAAAATTTTGATGGCTGCTCAACCATTACTTAAAATCAAACTCCCATATCTCGCGAACGGATTGACGAACTCGAGAAATTCCTGTTGCATCTGAAACTGGAAAATCGCCCGATTACAAAGGTATGTCCATTTTCCCCTAGGCCTTTGTAGTTATTGGTTTCGAGTATCAGACTTGCGAAAATTTGGATGTTTTCTCAAGCATTCCTTAACTTCAAACTCCCATATCTCGAGAACGGATTGACGAACTCGAGAAATTCCTGTTGCATCAGAAAGCAGAAACTCGCCCGATTACAACGGTATGTGTATTTTCCCCTAGCCATTGTAGTTATTGGTTTCTAGCGCCAGAATTGCTAAAATTTTGATGGTTTCTCAACCATTCCTTAACTTCAGACTCCCATATCTCGCGAACGGATGACGAACTCAAGAAATTCCTGTTGCACCTGAAATTAGAGATTCGCCCGATTAGAATGGTGTGTGTACTTTTCCCCTAGGCCATTCCAGTTATTCGTTTCTAGCATCAGAATTGCGAAAATTTTGATGGTTTCTCAACCATTCCTTTACTTCAAACTCCCATATCTCGCGAACGGATTGACGAACTCGAGAAATTCCCGTTGCATCTGAAAGCAGATACTCGCCCGATTACAACGGTATGTGTATTTTTCCCATATGCCTTTGTCGTTATTGGTTTCGAGTATCAGACTTGCGAAAATTTTGATGGTTTCTCAACCATTCCTTAACTTCAGACTCCCATATCTCGCGAACGGAATGACGAACTCAAGAAATTCCTGTTGCACCTGAAATTAGAGATTCGCCCGATTAGAATGGTGTGTGTACTTTTCCCCTAGGCCATTCCAGTTATTCGTTTCTAGCATCAGAATTGCGAAAATTTTGATGGTTTCTCAACCATTCCTTTACTTCAAACTCCCATATCTCGCGAACGGATTGACGAACTCGAGAAATTCCTGTTGCATCTGAAAGCAGAAACTCGCCCGATTACAACGGTATGTGTATTTTCCCCAAGCCATTGTAGTTATTGGTTTTTAGCGCCAGAATTGCTAAAATTTTGCTGGTTTCTCAACCATTCCTTAACTTCAGACTCCCATATCTCGCGAACGGAATGACGAACTCGAGAAATTCCTGTTGCATCTGAAAGCAGAAACTCGCCCGATTACAAAGATATGTGTGTTCTTCCCCTAGGCCTATGTAGTTATTGGTTTCGAGTATCCGACTTGCGAAAATTTTGATAGTTCCTCAACCATTCCTTAAATTCAAACTTCCATGCCTCGCGAACGGATTGACGAACTCGAGAAATTCCTGTTGCATCTGAAATTGGAGATTCGCCCGATTATAATGGTGCGTGTACTTTTCCCCTAGGCCATTCCAGTTATTCGTTTCTAGCATCAGAATTGCGAAAATTTTGATGAGTTCTCAACCATTCCTTAACTTCAAACTCCCATTTCTCGCAAACGGATTGACGAACTCGAGAAATTCCTGTTGCATCTGAAAGTAGAAACTCGCCCGATTACAAAGATATGTGTGTTTTTCACCTAGGCCTATGTAGTTATTGGTTTCGAGTATCCGACTTGCGAAAATTTTGATAGTTCCTCAACCATTCCTTAAATTCAAACTTCCATGCCTCGCGAACGGATTGACGAACTCGAGAAATCCCTGTTGCACCTGGAAGCAGAAAATCGCCCGATTACAATGGTGTGTGTACTTTTCCCCTAGGTCATTCCAGTTACTGGTTTCGAGTATCAGACTTGCGAAAATTTTGATGGTTGCTCAACCATTCCTTAAATTCAAACTCCCATATCTCGCGAACGGGTTGACGAACTCGAGAAATTCCTGTTGCATCTGAAAGTAGAAACACGCCCGATTACAACGGTGTGTGTACTTTTCCCCTAGGCCTTTGTAGTTATTGGTTAAGATTATCAACTTGCGAAAATTTTGATGGTTCCTCAACCATTTCTTAACTTCAAACTCCCATATATCGCGAACGGATTGACGAACTCGAGAAATTCCTGTTGTATCTGAAAGTACAAACTAGCTCGATTACAATGCTGTGTGTACTTTTCCCCTAGGCAACTCCAGTTATTGTTATCGAATATCAGACTTGCGAAAATTTTGATCGTTTCGCAACCATTCCTTAACTTCAAACTCCCATCTCTCGCAAACGGAATGCCGCACTCGAGAAATTCCTGTTGCATCTGAAAGTGGAAACTCGCCCGATTACAAAGGTATGTGCATTTTTCCCCTAGGCCTTTGTAGTTATTGGTTTCGAGTATCAGACTTGCGAAAATTTGGATGTTTTCTCAAGCATTCCTTAACTTCAAACTCCCATATCTCGAGAACGGATTGACGAACTCGAGAAATTCCTGTTGCATCTGAAAGCAGAAACTCGCCCGATTACAACGGTATGTGTATTTTTCCCATATGCATTTGTCGTTATTGGTTTCGAGTATCAGACTTGCGAAAATTTTGATGGTTTCTCAACCATTCCTTAACTTCAAACTCCCATGTCTCGCAAACGGAATGCCGCACTCGAGAAATTCCTGTTGCATCTGAAAGTGGAAACTCGCCCGATTACAAAGGTATGTGCATTTTTCCCCTAGGCCTTTGTAGTTATTGGTTTCGAGTATCAGACTTGCGAAAATTTGGATGTTTTCTCAAGCATTCCTTAACTTCAAACTCCCATATTTCGAGAACGGATTGACGAACTCGAGAAATTCCTGTTGCATCTGAAAGCAGAAACTCGCCCGATTAGAGTGGTGTGTGTACTTTTCCCCTAGGTCATTCCAGTTATTGGTTTCGAGTATCAGACTTGCGAAAATTTTGATGGCTGCTCAACCATTACTTAAATTCAAACTCCCATATCTCGCGAACGGATTGACGAACTCGAGAAATTCCTGTTGCATCTGAAACTGGCAACTCGCCCGATTACAAACGTATGGGTATTTTTCCCCTAGGCCTTTGTAGTTATTGGTTTCGAGTATCAGAATTGCGAGACTTTTGATGGTTTCTCAACCATTCCTTAACTTCAAACTCCCATATCTCGCGAACGGAATGACGCACTCGAGAAATTCCTGTTGCATCTGAAAGTGGAAACTCGCCCGATTACAAAGGTATGTGCATTTTTCCCCTAGGCCTTTGTAGTTATTGGTTTCGAGTATCAGACTTGCGAAAATTTTGATTGTTTCTCAAGCATTCCTTAACTTCAAACTCCCATATCTCGCGAACGGATTGACGAACTCGAGAAATTCCTGTTGCATCTGAAAGTGGCAACTCGCCCGATTACAAAGGTATGGGTATTTTTCCCCTAGGCCTTTGTAGTTATTGGTTTCTAGCATCAGAATTACGAAAATTTGGATGGTTCCTCAACCATTCCTTAACTTCGAACTCCCATATCTCGCGAACGGGATGACGAACTCGAGAAATTCCTGTTGCATCTGAAACTGGAAAATCGCCCGATTACAAGCGTGTGTGTACTTTTCCCCTAGGCCATTCCAGTTATTGGTTTCGAGTAGCAGAATTGCGAAAATTCTGATGGTTTCTCAACCATTCCTTAACCTCAAACTCCCATGTCTCGCGAACGGATTGACGAACTCGAGAAATTCCTATTGCATCTGAAAGTAGATACTCGCCCGATTAGAGTGGTGTGTGTACTTTTCCCCTAGGTCATTCCAGTTATTGGTTTCGAGTATCAGACTTGCGAAAATTTTGATGGTTGCTCAACCATTACTTAAATTCAAACTCCCATATCTCGCGAACGGATTGACGAACTCGAGAAATTCCTGATGCATCTGAAAGTAGAAACTCGCCCGATTACAATGATATGTGTGTTTTTCACCTAGGCCTTTGTAGTTATTGGTTTCGAGTATCAGACTTGCGAAAACTTTGATAGTTTCTCAACCATTCCTTAACTTCAAACTCCCATTTCTCGCGAACGGATTGACGAACTCGAGAAATTCCTGTTGCATCTGAAAGTAGAAACTCGCCCGATTACAAAGATATATGTGTTTTTCACCTAGGCTTTTGTAGTTATTGGTTTCGAGTATCAGACTTGCGAAAATTTTGAGGGTTTCTCAACCATTCCTTAACTTCAAACTCCCATATCTCGCGAACGGATTGACGAACTCGAGAAATTCCTGTTGCACCTGAAATTAGAGATTCGCCCGATTAGAATGGTGTGTGTACTTTTCCCCTAGGCCATTCCAGTTATTCGTTTCTAGCATCAGAATTGCGAAAATTTTGATGGTTTCTCAACCATTCCTTTACTTCAAACTCCCATATCTCGCGAACGGATTGACGAACTCGAGAAATTCCCGTTGCATCTGAAAGCAGATACTCGCCCGATTACAACGGTATGTGTATTTTTCCCATATGCCTTTGTCGTTATTGGTTTCGAGTATCAGACTTGCGAAAATTTTGATGGTTTCTCAACCATTCCTTAACTTCAAACTCCCATGTCTCGCAAACGGAATGCCGCACTCGAGAAATTCCTGTTGCATCTGAAAGTGGAATCTCGCCCGATTACAAAGGTATGTCCATTTTTCCCCTAGGCCTTTGTAGTTATTGGTTTCGAGTATCAGACTTGCGAAAATTTGGATGTTTTCTCAAGCATTCCTTAACTTCAAACTCCCATATCTCGAGAACGGATTGACGAACTCGAGAAATTCCTGTTGCATCTGAAAGCAGAAACTCGCCCGATTACAACGGTATGTGTATTTTCCCCAAGCCATTGTAGTTATTGGTTTCTAGCGCCAGAATTGCTAAAATTTTGATGGTTTCTCAACCATTCCTTAACTTCAGACTCCCATATCTCGCGAACGGAATGACGAACTCGAGAAATTCCTGTTGCATCTGAAAGCAGAAACTCGCCCGATTACAAAGATATGTGTGTTCTTCCCCTAGGCCTATGTAGTTATTGGTTTCGAGTATCCGACTTGCGAAAATTTTGATAGTTCCTCAACCATTCCTTAAATTCAAACTTCCATGCCTCGCGAACGGATTGACGAACTCGAGAAATTCCTGTTGCATCTGAAATTAGAGATTCGCCCGATTAGAATGGTGTGTGTACTTTTCCCCTAGGCCATTCCAGTTATTCGTTTCTAGCATCAGAATTGCGAAAATTTTGATGGTTGCTCAACCATTCCTTAAATTCAAACTCCCATATCTCGCGAACGGGTTGACGAACTCGAGAAATTCCTGTTGCATCTGAAAGTAGAAACACGCCCGATTACAACGGTGTGTGTACTTTACCCCTAGGCCTTTGTAGTTATTGGTTAAGATTATCAACTTGCGAAAATTTTGATGGTTCCTCAACCATTTCTTAACTTCAAACTCCCATATATCGCGAACGGAATGACGAACTCGAGAAATTCCTGTTGTATCTGAAAGTACAAACTAGCCCGATTACAATGCTGTGTGTACTTATCCCCTAGGCAACTCCAGTTATTGTTATCGAATATCAGACTTGCGAAAATTTTGATCGTTTCCCAACCATTCCTTAACATCAAACTCCCATATCTCGCGAACGGATTGACGAACTCGAGAAATTCCTGTTGCATCTGAAAGTGGAAGCTCTCCCGATTACAAAGGTATGTGTATTTTTCCCGTAGGCCTTTGTAGTTATTGGTTTCGAGTATCAGACTTGCGAAAATTTGGATGGTTTCTCAACCATACCTTAACTTCAAACTCCCACATCTCGCGAACGGATTGACGAACACGTGAAATTCCTGTTGCATCTGAAAGTAGAAACTCGCCCGATTACAACGGTATGTGTATTTTTCCCCTAGGCCATTGTTGTTATAGGTTTCGAGTGTCAGACTTGCGAAAATTTTGATGGTTTCTCAACCATTCCTTAACATCAAACTCCCATATCTCGCGAACGGATTGACGAACTCGAGAAATTCCTGTTGCATCTGAAAGTGGACGCTCACCCGATTACAAAGGTATGTGTATTTTTCCCGTAGGCCTTTGTAGTTAATGGTTTCGAGTATCAGTCTTGCGAAAATTTTGAGGGTTTCTCAACCATTCCTTAACTTCAAACTCCCATATCTCGCGAACGGACTGACGAACTCGAGAAATTTCTGTTGCATCTGAAATTAGAGATTCGCCCGATTAGAATGGTGTGTGTACTTTTCCCCTAGGCCATTCCAGTTATTCGTTTCTAGCATCAGAATTGCGAAAATTTTGATGGTTTCTCAACCATTCCTTAACTTCAAACTCCCATATCTCACGAACGGATTGACGAACTCGAGACATTCCTGTTGCATCTGAAAGTAGAAACTCGCCCGATTACAACGGTATGTGTATTTTTCCCCTAGGCCATTGTTGTTATAGGTTTCGAGTGTCAGACTTGCGAAAATTTTGATGGTTTCTCAACCATTCCTTAACATCAAACTCCCATATCTCGCGAACGGATTGACGAACTCGAGAAATTCCTGTTGCATCTGAAAGTGGACGCTCACCCGATTACAAAGGTATGTGTATTTTTCCCGTAGGCCTTTGTAGTTATTGGTTTCGAGTATCAGACTTGCGAAAATTTGGATGGTTTCTCAACCATTCCTTAAATTCAAACTCCCATATCTCGCGAACGGGTTGACGAACTCGAGAAATTCCTGTTGCATCTGAAAGTAGAAACTCGCCCGATTACAAAGGTATGTGTATTTTTCCCCTAGCCCATTGTAGTTATTGGTTTCGAGTATCAGACTTGCAAAAATTTTGATGGTTTCTCAACCATTCCTTAACTTCAAACTCCCATTTCTCGCGAACGGATTGACGAACTCGAGAAGTTCCTGTTGCATCTGAAAGTAGAAACTCGCCCGATTACCATGGTATGTGTACTTTTCCCCTAGGCCATTCAAGTTATTGGTTTCGAGTATCAGACCAGCGAAAATTTTGATGGTTTCTCGACCATTCCTTAACTTCAAACTCCCATATCTCGCGAACGGATTGACGAACACGTGAAATTCCTGTTCCATCTGAAAGTAGAAACTCGCCCGATTACAACGGTATGTGCATTTTTCCCCTAGGCCTTTGTAGTTATTGGTTTCGAGTATCAGACTTGCGAAAATTGTGAGGGTTTCTCAATCATTCCTTAACTTCAAACTCCCATATCTCGCGAACGGATTGACGAACTCGAGAAATTCCTGTTGCATCTGAAAGCAGATACTCGCCCGATTACAACGGTATGTGTATTTTTCCCATATGCCTTTGTCGTTATTGGTTTCGAGTATCAGACTTGCGAAAATTTTGATGGTTTCTCAACCATTCCTTAACTTCAAACTCCCATGTCTCGCAAACGGAATGCCGCACTCGAGAAATTCCTGTTGCATCTGAAAGTGGAAACTCGCCCGATTACAAAGGTATGTGCATTTTTCCCCTAGGCCTTTGTAGTTATTGGTTTCGAGTATCAGACTTGCGAAAATTTGGATGTTTTCTCAAGCATTCCTTAACTTCAAACTCCCATATCTCGAGAACGGATTGACGAACTCGAGAAATTCCTGTTGCATCTGAAAGCAGAAACTCGCCCGATTACAACGGTATGTGTATTTTCCTCTAGCCATTGTAGTTATTGGTTTCTAGCGCCAGAATTGCTAAAATTTTGATGGTTTCCCAACCATTCCTTAACTTCAAACTCCCATATCTCGCGAACGGATAGACGAACTCGAGAAATTCCTGTTGCATCTGAAAGCAGATACTCGCCCGATTACAACGGTATGTGTATTTTTCCCATATGCCTTTGTCGTTATTGGTTTCGGGTATCAGACTTGCGAAAATTTTGATGGTTTCTCAACCATTCCTTAACTTCAAACTCCCATGTCTCGCGAACGGAATGGCTCACTCGAGAAATTCCTGTTGCATCTGAAAGTGGAAACTCGCCCGATTACAAAGGTATGTGCATTTTCCCCTAGGCCTTTGTAGTTATTGGTTTCGAGTATCAGACTTGCGAAAATTTGGATGTTTTCTCAAGCATTCCTTAACTTCAAACTCCCATATCTCGAGAACGGATTGACGAACTCGAGAAATTCCTGTTGCATCTGAAAGCAGAAACTCGCCCGATTACAACGGTATGTGCATTTTTCCCCTAGGCCTTTGTAGTTATTGGTTTCGAGTATCAGACTTTCGAAAATTTTGATGGTTTCTCAAGCATTCCTTAAATTCAAACTCCCATATCTCGCGAACGGAATGACGAACTCGAGAAATTCCTGTTGCATCTGAAAGCAGATACTCGCCCGATTACAACGGTATGTGTATTTTTCCCATATGCCTTTGTCGTTATTGGTTTCGAGTATCAGACTTGCGAAAATTTTGATGGTTGCTCAACCATTCCTTAAATTCAAACTCCCATATCTCGCGAACGGGTTGACGAACTCGAGAAATTCCTGTTGCATCTGAAAGTAGAAACACGCCCGATTACAACGGTGTGTGTACTTTTCCCCTAGGCCATTCCAGTTATTGGTTTCGAGTATCAGACCAGCGAAAATTTTGATGGTTTCTCAACCATTCCTTAACTTCAAACTCCCATATCTCGCGAACGGATTGACGAACTCGAGAAATTCCTGTTGCATCTGAAAGTAGAAACTCGCCCGATTACAACGGTATGTGTATTTTTCCCCTAGGCCACTGTTGTTATAGGTTTCGAGTGTCAGACTTGCGAAAATTTTGATGGTTTCTCAACCATTCCTTAACATCAAACTCCCATATCTCGCGAACGGATTGACGAACTCGAGAAATTCCTGTTGCATCTGAAAGTGGACGCTCACCCGATTACAAAGGTATGTGTATTTTTCCCGTAGGCCTTTGTAGTTATTGGTTTCGAGTATCAGACTTGCGAAAATTTGGATGGTTTCTCAACCATTCCTTAAATTCAAACTCCCATATCTCGCGAACGGGTTGACGAACTCGAGAAATTCCTGTTGCATCTGAAAGTAGAAACTCGCCCGATTACAAAGGTATGTGTATTTTTCCCCTAGCCCATTGTAGTTATTGGTTTCGAGTATCAGACTTGCAAAAATTTTGATGGTTTCTCAACCATTCCTTAACTTCAAACTCCCATTTCTCGCGAACGGATTGACGAACTCGAGAAGTTCCTGTTGCATCTGAAAGTAGAAACTCGCCCGATTACCATGGTATGTGTACTTTTCCCCTAGGCCATTCAAGTTATTGGTTTCGAGTATCAGACCAGCGAAAATTTTGATGGTTTCTCGACCATTCCTTAACTTCAAACTCCCATATCTCGCGAACGGATTGACGAACACGTGAAATTCCTGTTCCATCTGAAAGTAGAAACTCGCCCGATTACAACGGTATGTGCATTTTTCCCCTAGGCCTTTGTAGTTATTGGTTTCGAGTATCAGACTTGCGAAAATTGTGAGGGTTTCTCAATCATTCCTTAACTTCAAACTCCCATATCTCGCGAACGGATTGACGAACTCGAGAAATTCCTGTTGCATCTGAAAGCAGATACTCGCCCGATTACAACGGTATGTGTATTTTTCCCATATGCCTTTGTCGTTATTGGTTTCGAGTATCAGACTTGCGAAAATTTTGATGGTTTCTCAACCATTCCTTAACTTCAAACTCCCATGTCTCGCAAACGGAATGCCGCACTCGAGAAATTCCTGTTGCATCTGAAAGTGGAAACTCGCCCGATTACAAAGGTATGTGCATTTTTCCCCTAGGCCTTTGTAGTTATTGGTTTCGAGTATCAGACTTGCGAAAATTTGGATGTTTTCTCAAGCATTCCTTAACTTCAAACTCCCATATCTCGAGAACGGATTGACGAACTCGAGAAATTCCTGTTGCATCTGAAAGCAGAAACTCGCCCGATTACAACGGTATGTGTATTTTCCTCTAGCCATTGTAGTTATTGGTTTCTAGCGCCAGAATTGCTAAAATTTTGATGGTTTCCCAACCATTCCTTAACTTCAAACTCCCATATCTCGCGAACGGATAGACGAACTCGAGAAATTCCTGTTGCATCTGAAACTGGAAACTCGCCCGATTACAAAGATATGTGTGTTTTTCCCATATGCCTTTGTCGTTATTGGTTTCGAGTATCAGACTTGCGAAAATTTTGATGGTTTCTCAACCATTCCTTAACTTCAGACTCCCATATCTCGCGAACGGAATGACAAACTCGAGAAATTCCTGTTGCATCTGAAAGCAGATACTCGCCCGATTACAACGGTATGTGTATTTTTCCCATATGCCTTTGTCGTTATTGGTTTCGGGTATCAGACTTGCGAAAATTTTGATGGTTTCTCAACCATTCCTTAACTTCAAACTCCCATGTCTCGCGAACGGAATGGCTCACTCGAGAAATTCCTGTTGCATCTGAAAGTGGAAACTCGCCCGATTACAAAGGTATGTGCATTTTTCCCCTAGGCCTTTGTAGTTATTGGTTTCGAGTATCAGACTTGCGAAAATTTGGATGTTTTCTCAAGCATTCCTTAACTTCAAACTCCCATATCTCGAGAACGGATTGACGAACTCGAGAAATTCCTGTTGCATCTGAAAGCAGAAACTCGCCCGATTACAACGGTATGTGCATTTTTCCCCTAGGCCTTTGTAGTTATTGGTTTCGAGTATCAGACTTTCGAAAATTTTGATGGTTTCTCAAGCATTCCTTAAATTCAAACTCCCATATCTCGCGAACGGAATGACGAACTCGAGAAATTCCTGTTGCATCTGAAAGCAGATACTCGCCCGATTACAACGGTATGTGTATTTTTCCCATATGCCTTTGTCGTTATTGGTTTCGAGTATCAGACTTGCGAAAATTTTGATGGTTTCTCAACCATTCCTTAACTTCAAACTCCCATGTCTCGCAAACGGAATGCCGCACTCGAGAAATTCCTGTTGCATCTGAAAGTGGAAACTCGCCCGATTACAAAGGTATGTGCATTTTTCCCCTAGGCCTTTGTAGTTATTGGTTTCGAGTATCAGACTTGCGAAAATTTGGATGTTTTCTCAAGCATTCCTTAACTTCAAACTCCCATATCTCGAGAACGGATTGACGAACTCGAGAAATTCCTGTTGCATCTGAAAGCAGAAACTCGCCCGATTACAACGGTATGTGTATTTTCCTCTAGCCATTGTAGTTATTGGTTTCTAGCGCCAGAATTGCTAAAATTTTGATGGTTTCCCAACCATTCCTTAACTTCAAACTCCCATATCTCGCGAACGGATAGACGAACTCGAGAAATTCCTGTTGCATCTGAAACTGGAAACTCGCCCGATTACAAAGATATGTGTGTTTTTCCCATATGCCTTTGTCGTTATTGGTTTCGAGTATCAGACTTGCGAAAATTTTGATGGTTTCTCAACCATTCCTTAACTTCAGACTCCCATATCTCGCGAACGGAATGACAAACTCGAGAAATTCCTGTTGCATCTGAAAGTGGAAACTCGCCCGATTACAAAGGTATGTGCATTTTTCCCCTAGGCCTTTGTAGTTATTGGTTTCGAGTATCAGACTTGCGAAAATTTGGATGTTTTCTCAAGCATTCCTTAACTTCAAACTCCCATGTCTCGCGAACGGAATGGCTCACTCGAGAAATTCCTGTTGCATCTGAAAGTGGAAACTCGCCCGATTACAAAGGTATGTGCATTTTTCCCCTAGGCCTTTGTAGTTATTGGTTTCGAGTATCAGACTTGCGAAAATTTGGATGTTTTCTCAAGCATTCCTTAACTTCAAACTCCCATATCTCGAGAACGGATTGACGAACTCGAGAAATTCCTGTTGCATCTGAAAGCAGAAACTCGCCCGATTACAACGGTATGTGCATTTTTCCCCTAGGCCTTTGTAGTTATTGGTTTCGAGTATCAGACTTTCGAAAATTTTGATGGTTTCTCAAGCATTCCTTAAATTCAAACTCCCATATCTCGCGAACGGAATGACGAACTCGAGAAATTCCTGTTGCATCTGAAAGCAGATACTCGCCCGATTACAACGGTATGTGTATTTTTCCCATATGCCTTTGTCGTTATTGGTTTCGAGTATCAGACTTGCGAAAATTTTGATGGTTGCTCAACCATTCCTTAAATTCAAACTCCCATATCTCGCGAACGGGTTGACGAACTCGAGAAATTCCTGTTGCATCTGAAAGTAGAAACACGCCCGATTACAACGGTGTGTGTACTTTTCCCCTAGGCCTTTGTAGTTATTGGTTTCGATTATCAGACTTGCGAAAATTTTGATGGTTTCTCAACCATTCCTTAACTTCAAACTCCCATATCTCGCGAACGGATTGACGAACTCGAGTAATTCCTATTGCTTCTGAAAGTAGGAACTCGCCCGATTACAAAGGTATGTGTATTTTTGCCCTAGGCCATAGTAGTTATTGGTTTCGAGTATCAGACTTCCGAAAATTGTGATGGTTACTCAACCATTCAATAAAATCAAACTCCCATATCTCGCGAACGGATTGACGAACTCGAGATATTCGTGTTGCATCTGAAAGCAGAAACTCGCCCGATTACAACGGTATGTGCATTTTTGCCCTAGGCCATAGTAGTTATTGGTTTCTAGTATCAGACCAGCGAAAATTTTGATGGTTTCTCAACCATTCCTTAACTTCAAACTCCCATATCTCGCGAACGGATTGACGAACTCGAGAAATTCCTGTTGCATCTGAAAGTAGAAACTAGCCCGATTACAATGGTGTGTGTACTTTTCCCCTAGGCCATTCCAGTTATTGGTTTCGAGTATCAGACCAGCGAAAATTTTGATGGTTTCTCAACCATTCCTTAACTTCAAACTCCCATATCTCGCGAACGGATTGACGAACTCGAGAAATTCCTGTTGCATCTGAAAGTAGAAACTCGCCCGATTACAACGGTATGTGTATTTTTCCCCTAGGCCACTGTTGTTATAGGTTTCGAGTGTCAGACTTGCGAAAATTTTGATGGTTTCTCAACCATTCCTTAACATCAAACTCCCATATCTCGCGAACGGATTGACGAACTCGAGAAATTCCTGTTGCATCTGAAAGTGGACGCTCACCCGAGTACAAAGGTATGTGTATTTTTCCCGTAGGCCTTTGTAGTTATTGGTTTCGAGTATCAGACTTGCGAAAATTTGGATGGTTTCTCAACCATTCCTTAAATTCAAACTCCCATATCTCGCGAACGGGTTGACGAACTCGAGAAATTCCTGTTGCATCTGAAAGTAGAAACTCGCCCGATTACAAAGGTATGTGTATTTTTCCCCTAGCCCATTGTAGTTATTGGTTTCGAGTATCAGACTTGCAAAAATTTTGATGGTTTCTCAACCATTCCTTAACTTCAAACTCCCATTTCTCGCGAACGGATTGACGAACTCGAGAAGTTCCTGTTGCATCTGAAAGTAGAAACTCGCCCGATTACCATGGTATGTGTACTTTTCCCCTAGGCCATTCAAGTTATTGTTTTCGAGTATCAGACCAGCGAAAATTTTGATGGTTTCTCGACCATTCCTTAACTTCAAACTCCCATATCTCGCGAACGGATTGACGAACACGTGAAATTCCTGTTCCATCTGAAAGTAGAAACTCGCCCGATTACAACGGTATGTGCATTTTTCCCCTAGGCCTTTGTAGTTATTGGTTTCGAGTATCAGACTTGCGAAAATTGTGAGGGTTTCTCAATCATTCCTTAACTTCAAACTCCCATATCTCGCGAACGGATTGACGAACTCGAGAAATTCCTGTTGCATCTGAAAGCAGATACTCGCCCGATTACAACGGTATGTGTATTTTTCCCATATGCCTTTGTCGTTATTGGTTTCGAGTATCAGACTTGCGAAAATTTTGATGGTTTCTCAACCATTCCTTAACTTCAAACTCCCATGTCTCGCAAACGGAATGCCGCACTCGAGAAATTCCTGTTGCATCTGAAAGTGGAAACTCGCCCGATTACAAAGGTATGTGCATTTTTCCCCTAGGCCTTTGTAGTTATTGGTTTCGAGTATCAGACTTGCGAAAATTTGGATGTTTTCTCAAGCATTCCTTAACTTCAAACTCCCATATCTCGAGAACGGATTGACGAACTCGAGAAATTCCTGTTGCATCTGAAAGCAGAAACTCGCCCGATTACAACGGTATGTGTATTTTCCTCTAGCCATTGTAGTTATTGGTTTCTAGCGCCAGAATTGCTAAAATTTTGATGGTTTCCCAACCATTCCTTAACTTCAAACTCCCATATCTCGCGAACGGATAGACGAACTCGAGAAATTCCTGTTGCATCTGAAACTGGAAACTCGCCCGATTACAAAGATATGTGTGTTTTTCCCATATGCCTTTGTCGTTATTGGTTTCGAGTATCAGACTTGCGAAAATTTTGATGGTTTCTCAACCATTCCTTAACTTCAGACTCCCATATCTCGCGAACGGAATGACAAACTCGAGAAATTCCTGTTGCATCTGAAAGCAGATACTCGCCCGATTACAACGGTATGTGTATTTTTCCCATATGCCTTTGTCGTTATTGGTTTCGGGTATCAGACTTGCGAAAATTTTGATGGTTTCTCAACCATTCCTTAACTTCAAACTCCCATGTCTCGCGAACGGAATGGCTCACTCGAGAAATTCCTGTTGCATCTGAAAGTGGAAACTCGCCCGATTACAAAGGTATGTGCATTTTTCCCCTAGGCCTTTGTAGTTATTGGTTTCGAGTATCAGACTTGCGAAAATTTGGATGTTTTCTCAAGCATTCCTTAACTTCAAACTCCCATATCTCGAGAACGGATTGACGAACTCGAGAAATTCCTGTTGCATCTGAAAGCAGAAACTCGCCCGATTACAACGGTATGTGCATTTTTCCCCTAGGCCTTTGTAGTTATTGGTTTCGAGTATCAGACTTTCGAAAATTTTGATGGTTTCTCAAGCATTCCTTAAATTCAAACTCCCATATCTCGCGAACGGAATGACGAACTCGAGAAATTCCTGTTGCATCTGAAAGCAGATACTCGCCCGATTACAACGGTATGTGTATTTTTCCCATATGCCTTTGTCGTTATTGGTTTCGAGTATCAGACTTGCGAAAATTTTGATGGTTTCTCAACCATTCCTTAACTTCAAACTCCCATGTCTCGCAAACGGAATGCCGCACTCGAGAAATTCCTGTTGCATCTGAAAGTGGAAACTCGCCCGATTACAAAGGTATGTGCATTTTTCCCCTAGGCCTTTGTAGTTATTGGTTTCGAGTATCAGACTTGCGAAAATTTGGATGTTTTCTCAAGCATTCCTTAACTTCAAACTCCCATATCTCGAGAACGGATTGACGAACTCGAGAAATTCCTGTTGCATCTGAAAGCAGAAACTCGCCCGATTACAACGGTATGTGTATTTTCCTCTAGCCATTGTAGTTATTGGTTTCTAGCGCCAGAACTGCTAAAATTTTGATGGTTTCCCAACCATTCCTTAACTTCAAACTCCCATATCTCGCGAACGGATAGACGAACTCGAGAAATTCCTGTTGCATCTGAAACTGGAAACTCGCCCGATTACAAAGATATGTGTGTTTTTCCCCTAGGCCTTTTTAGTTATTGGTTTCGAGTATCAGACTTGCGAAAATTTTGATGGTTTCTCAACCATTCCTTAACTTCAATCTCCCATATCTCGCGAACGGATTGACGAACTCGAGAAATTCCTGTTGCATCTGAAATTAGAGATTCGCCCGATTAGAATGGTGTGTGTACTTTTCCCCTAGGTCATTCCAGTTATTGGTTTCGAGTATCAGACTTGCGAAAATTTTGATGGCTGCTCAACCATTACTTAAAATCAAACTCCCATATCTCGCGAACGGATTGACGAACTCGAGAAATTCCTGTTGCATCTGAAACTGGAAAATCGCCCGATTACAAGGGTGTGTGTACTTTTCCCCTAGGCCATTCCAGTTATTGGTTTCGAGTAGCAGAATTGCGAAAATTCTGATGGTTTCTCAACCATTCCTTAACCTCAAACTCCCATGTCTCGCGAACGGATTGACGAACTCGAGAAATTCCTATTGCATCTGAAAGTAGATACTCGCCCGGTTAGAATGGTGTGTGTACTTTTCCCCTAGGTCATTCCAGTTATTGGTTTCGAGTATCAGACTTGCGAAAATTTTGATGGTTGCTCAACCATTACTTAAATTCAAACTCCCATATCTCGCGAACGGATTTACGAACTCGAGTAATTCCTGATGCATCTGAAAGTAGAAACTCGCCCGATTACAATGATATGTGTGTTTTTCACCTAGGCCTTTGTAGTTATTGGTTTCGAGTATCAGACTTGCGAAAACTTTGATAGTTTCTCAACCATTCCTTAACTTCAAACTCCCATTTCTCGCGAACGGATTGACGAACTCGAGAAATTCCTGTTGCATCTGAAAGCAGAAACTCGCCCGATTACAAAGATATGTGTGTTTTTCACATAGGCCTTTGTAGTTATTGGTTTCGAGTATCAGACTTGCGAAAATTTTGATGGTTTCTCATCCATTCCTTAACTTCAAACTCCCATATCTCGCGAACGGATTGACGAACTCGAGAAATTCCTGTTGCATCTGAAAGCAGAAACTCGCCCGATTACAACGGTATGTGCATTTTTCCCTTAGGCCTTTGTAGTTATTGGTTTCGAGTATCAGACTTGCGAAAATTTTGATGGTTTCTCAAGCATTCCTTAACTTCAAACTCCCATATCTCGCGTACGGAATGACGAACTGGAGAAATTCCTGTTGCATCTGAAAGTGGAAACCCGCGCGATTACAAAGGTATTTGCATTTCTCCCGTGGGCCTTTGTAGTTATTGGTTTCGAGTATCAGACTTTCGAAAATTTTGATGGTTTCTCAAGCATTCCTTAAATTCAAACTCCCATATCTCGCGAACGGAATGACGAACTCGAGAAATTCCTGTTGCATCTGAAAGTGGAAACTCGCCCGATTACAAAGGTATTTGCATTTTTCCCCTAGGCCTTTGTAGTTATTGGTTTCGAGTATCAGACTTTCGAAAATTTTGGTGGTTTCTCAAGCATTCGTTAACTTCAAACTCCCATATCTCGCGAACGGATTGACGAACTCGAGAAATTCCTGTTGCATCTGAAAGCAGAAACTCGCACGATTACAAAGATATGTGTGTTTTTCCCCTAGGCCTTTGTAGTTATTGGTTTCGAGTATCAGACTTGCGAAAATTTTGAGGGTTTCTCAACCATTCCTTAACTTCAAACTCCCATATCTCGCGAACGGATTGACGAACTCGAGAAATTCCTGTTGCACCTGAAATTAGAGATTCGCCCGATTAGAATGGTGTGTGTACTTTTCCCCTAGGCCATTCCAGTTATTCGTTTCTAGCATCAGAATTGCGAAAATTTTGATGGTTTCTCAACCATTCCTTAACTTCGAACTCCCATATCTCGCGAACGGATTGACGAACTCGAGAAATTCCCGTTGCATCTGAAAGCAGATACTCGCCCGATTACAACGGTATGTGTATTTTTCCCATATGCCTTTGTCGTTATTGGTTTCGAGTATCAGACTTGCGAAAATTTTGAGGGTTTCTCAACCATTCCTTAACTTCAAACTCCCATATCTCACGAACGGATTGACGAACTCGAGAAATTCCTGTTGCATCTGAAAGTAGAAACTAGCCCGATTACAACGGTGTGTGTACTTTTCCCCTAGGCCATTCCAGTTATTGGTTTCGAGTATCAGACCAGCGAAAATTTTGATGGTTTCTCAACCATTCCTTAACTTCAAACTCCCATATCTCGCGAACGGATTGACGAACACGTGAAATTCCTGTTGCATCTGAAAGTAGAAACTCGCCCGATTACAACGGTATGTGCATTTTTGCCCTAGGCCATAGTAGTTATTGGTTTCGAGTATCAGACTTGCGAAAATTTTGATGGTTTCTCAACCATTCCTTAACTTCAAACTCCCATATCGCGCGAAAGGATTGACGAACTCGAGAAATTCCTGTCGCATCTGAAAGTAGAAACTCGCCCGATTACAACGGTATGTGTATTTTTCCCCTAGCCCATTGTAGTTATTGGTTTCGAGTATCAGACTTGCAAAAATTTTGATGGTTTCTCAACCATTCCTTAACTTCAAACTCCCATTTCTCGCGAACGGATTGACGAACTCGAGAAATTCCTGTTGCATCTGAAAGTAGAAACACGCCCGATTACAATGGTATGTGTACTTTTCTCCTAGGCCATTCTAGTTATTGGTTTCGAGTATCAGACCAGCGAAAATTTTGATGGTTTCTCAACGATTCCTTAACTTCAAACTCCCATATCTCGCGAACGGATTGACGAACACGTGAAATTCCTGTTGCATCTGAAAGTAGAAACTCGCCCGATTACAACGGTATGTGCATTTTTGCCCTAGGCCATGGTAGTTATTGATTTCGAGTATCAGACCAGCGAAAATTTTGATGGTTTATCAACCATTCCTTCACATCAAACTTCCATATCTCGCGAACGGATTGACGAACTCGAGAAATTCCTGTTGCATCTGAAAGTAGAAACTCGCCCCATTACAACGGTATGTGCATTTTTGCCCAAGGCCATAGTAGTTATTGGTTTCGAGTATCAGACTTGCGAAAATTTCGATGGTTTCTCAACCATTCCTTAACTTCAAACTCCCATATCTCGCGAACGGATTGACGAACACGTGAAATTCCTGTTGCATCTGAAAGTAGAAACTCGCCCGATTACAATGGTATGTGCGTTTTTGCCCTAGGCCTTTGTAGTTATTGGTTTCGAGTATAAGACCAGCGAAAATTTTGTGGTTTCTCAACCATTCCTTAAATTCAAACTCCCATATCTCGCGAACGGATTGACGATCTCGAGAAATTCCTGTTGTATCTGAAAGTAGAAACTCGCCCGATTACAATGGTATGTGTAGGTTTCCCCAAGGCCATTCCTGTTATTGGTTTCGAGTATCAGACCAGCGAATATTTTGATGGTTCCTCAACCATTTCTTAACTTCAAACTCCCATATATCGCGAACGGATTGACGAATTCGAGAAATTCCTGTTGTATCTGAAAGTACAAACTAGCCCGATTACAATGCTGAGTGTACTTTTCCCCTAGGCCACTCCAGTTATTGTTATCGAATATCAGACTTGCGAAAATTTTGATCGTTTCTCAACCATCTCTTAACTCCAAACTCCGATATTTCGCGAACGGATTGACGAACTCGAGAAATTCCAGTTGCATCTGAAAGTAGAAACTCGCCCGATTACAATGGTGTGTGTACTTTTCCCCTAGGCCACTCCAGTTATTGGTTTCGAGTATCAGACCATCGAAAATTTTGATGGTTTCTCAACCATTCCTTAACTTCAAACTCCCATATCTCGCGAACGGATTGACGAACTCGAGAAATTCCTGTTGCATCTGAAAGTAGAAACTAGCCCGATTACAATGGTGTGTGTACTTTTCCCCTAGGCCATTCCAGTTATTGGTTTCGAGTATCAGACCAGCGAAAATTTTGATGGTTTCTCAACCATTCCTTAACTTCAAACTCCCATATCGCGCGAAAGGATTGACGAACTCGAGAAATTCCTGTCGCATCTGAAAGTAGAAACTCGCCCGATTACAACGGTATGTGTATTTTTCCCCTAGCCCATTGTAGTTATTGGTTTCGAGTATCAGACTTGCAAAAATTTTGATGGTTTCTCAACCATTCCTTAACTTCAAACTCCCATTTCTCGCGAACGGATTGACGAACTCGAGAAATTCCTGTTGCATCTGAAAGTAGAAACACGCCCGATTACAATGGTATGTGTACTTTTCTCCTAGGCCATTCTAGTTATTGGTTTCGAGTATCAGACCAGCGAAAATTTTGATGGTTTCTCAACCATTCCTTAACTTCAAACTCCCATATCTCGCGAACGGATTGACGAACACGTAAAATTCCTGTTGCATCTGAAAGTAGAAACTCGCCCGATTACAACGGTATGTGCATTTTTGCCCTAGGCCATGGTAGTTATTGATTTCGAGTATCAGACCAGCGAAAATTTTGATGGTTTATCAACCATTCCTTCACATCAAACTTCCATATCTCGCGAACGGATTGACGAACTCGAGAAATTCCTGTTGCATCTGAAAGTAGAAACTCGCCCCATTACAACGGTATGTGCATTTTTGCCCAAGGCCATAGTAGTTATTGGTTTCGAGTATCAGACTTGCGAAAATTTCGATGGTTTCTCAACCATTCCTTAACTTCAAACTCCCATATCTCGCGAACGGATTGACGAACACGTGAAATTCCTGTTGCATCTGAAAGTAGAAACTCGCCCGATTACAATGGTATGTGCGTTTTTGCCCTAGGCCTTTGTAGTTATTGGTTTCGAGTATAAGACCAGCGAAAATTTTGTGGTTTCTCAACCATTCCTTAAATTCAAACTCCCATATCTCGCGAACGGATTGACGATCTCGAGAAATTCCTGTTGTATCTGAAAGTAGAAACTCGCCCGATTACAATGGTATGTGTAGGTTTCCCCAAGGCCATTCCTGTTATTGGTTTCGAGTATCAGACCAGCGAATATTTTGATGGTTCCTCAACCATTTCTTAACTTCAAACTCCCATATATCGCGAACGGATTGACGAATTCGAGAAATTCCTGTTGTATCTGAAAGTACAAACTAGCCCGATTACAATGCTGAGTGTACTTTTCCCCTAGGCCACTCCAGTTATTGTTATCGAATATCAGACTTGCGAAAATTTTGATCGTTTCTCAACCATCTCTTAACTCCAAACTCCGATATTTCGCGAACGGATTGACGAACTCGAGAAATTCCAGTTGCATCTGAAAGTAGAAACTCGCCCGATTACAATGGTGTGTGTACTTTTCCCCTAGGCCACTCCAGTTATTGGTTTCGAGTATCAGACCATCGAAAATTTTGATGGTTTCTCAACCATTCCTTAACTTCAAACTCCCATATCTCGCGAACGGATTGACGAACTCGAGAAATTCCTGTTGCATCTGAAAGTAGAAACTAGCCCGATTACAATGGTGTGTGTACTTTTCCCCTAGGCCATTCCAGTTATTGGTTTCGAGTATCAGACCAGCGAAAATTTTGATGGTTTCTCAACCATTCCTTAACTTCAAACTCCCATATCTCGCGAACGGATTGACGAACTCGAGAAATTCCTGTTGCATCTGAAAGTAGAAACTCGCCCGATTACAATGGTATGTGTACTTTTCTCCTAGGCCATTCTAGTTATTGGTTTCGAGTATCAGACCAGCGAAAATTTTGATGGTTTCTCAACCATTCCTTAACTTCAAACTCCCATATCTCGCGAACGGATTGACGAACACGTGAAATTCCTGTTGCATCTGAAAGTAGAAACTCGCCCGATTACAACGGTATGTGCGTTTTTGCCCTAGGCCTTTGTAGTTATTGGTTTCGAGTATAAGACCAGCGAAAATTTTGATGGTTTCTCAACCATTCCTTAAATTCAAACTCCCATATCTCGCGAACGGATTGACGAACTCGAGAAATTCCTGTTGTATCTGAAAGTAGAAACTCGCCCGATTACAATGGTATGTGTAGGCTTCCCCAAGGCCATTCCTGTTATTGGTTTCGAGTATCAGACCAGCGAATATTTTGATGGTTCCTCAACCATTTCTTAACTTCAAACTCCCATATATCGCGAACGGATTGACGAATTCGAGAAATTCCTGTTGTATCTGAAAGTACAAACTAGCCCGATTACAATGCTGAGTGTACTTTTCCCCTAGGCCACTCCAGTTATTGTTATCGAATATCAGACTTGCGAAAATTTTGATCGTTTCTCAACCATCTCTTAACTCCAAACTCCGATATTTCGCGAACGGATTGACGAACTCGAGAAATTCCAGTTGCATCTGAAAGTAGAAACTCGCCCGATTACAATGGTGTGTGTACTTTTCCCCTAGGCCACTCCAGTTATTGGTTTCGAGTATCAGACCAGCGAAAATTTTGATGGTTTCTCAACCATTCATTAAATTCAAACTCCCATATCTCGCGAACGGATTGATGATCTCGAGAAATTCCTGTTGCATCTGAAAGTAGAAACTCGCCGGATTACAATGGTATGTGTACGTTTCCCTAAGGCCATTCCAGTTATTGGTTTCGAGTATCAGACCAGCGAAAATTTTGATGGTTTCTCAACCATTCCTTAACTTCAAACTCCCATATCTCGCGAACGGATTGACGAACTCGAGAAATTCCTGTTGCATCTGAAAGTAGAAACTCGCCCGATTACAACGGTATGTGTATTTTTCCCCTAGGCCATTGTAGTTATTGGTTTCGAGTATCAGACTTGCAAAAATTTTGATGGTTTCTCAACCATTCCTTAACTTCAGACTCCCATTTCTCGCGAACGGATTGACGAACTCGAGAAATTCCTGTTGCATCTGAAAGTAGAAACTCGCCCGATTACAACGGTATGTGCGTTTTTGCCCTAGGCCTTTGTAGTTATTGGTTTCGAGTATAAGACCAGCGAAAATATTGATGGTTTCTCAACCATTCCTTAAATTCAAACTCCCATATCTCGCGAACGGATTGACGAACTCGAGAAATTCCTGTTGTATCTGAAAGTAGAAACTCGCCCGATTACAATGGTATGTGTAGGTTTCCCCAAGGCCATTCCTGTTATTGGTTTCGAGTATCAGACCAGCGAATATTTTGATGGTTCCTCAACCATTTCTTAACTTCAAACTCCCATATATCGCGAACGGATTGACGAATTCGAGAAACTCCTGTCGTATCTGAAAGTACAAACTAGCCCGATTACAATGCTGAGTGTACTTTTCCCCTAGGCCATTCCAGTTATTGTTATCGAATATCAGACTTGCGAAAATTTTGATCGTTTCTCAACCATCTCTTAACTCCAAACTCCGATATTTCGCGAACGGATTGACGAACTCGAGAAATTCCAGTTGCATCTGAAAGTAGAAACTTGCCCGATTACAATGGTGTGTGTACTTTTCCCCTAGGCCACTCCAGTTATTGGTTTCGAGTATCAGACCAGCGAAAATTTTGATGGTTTCCCAACCATTCCTTAACTTCAAACTCACATATCTCGCGAACGGATTGACGAATTCGAGAAATTCCTGTTGCATCTGAAAGTAGAAACTAGCCCGATTACAATGGTGTGTGTACATTTCCCCTAGGCCATTCCAGTTATTGGTTTCGAGTATCAGACCAGCGAAAATTTTGATGGTTTCTCAACCATTCCTTAACTTCAAACTCCCATATCTCGCGAACGGATTGACGAACACGTGAAATTCCTGTTGCGTCTGAAAGTAGAAACTCGCCCGATTACAACGGTATGTGCATTTTTTCCCTAGGCCATGGTAGTTATTGATTTCGAGTATCAGACCAGCGAAAATTTTGATGGTTTATCAACCATTCCTTAACTTCAAACTTCCATATCTCGCGAACGGATTGACGAACTCGAGAAATTCCCGTTGCATCTGAAAGTAGAAACTCGCCCCATTACAACGGTATGTGCATTTTTGCCCTAGGCCATAGTAGTTATTGGTTTCAAGTATCAGACTTGCGAAAATTTCGATGGTTTCTCAACCATTCCTTAACTTCAAACTCCCATATCTCGCGAACGGATTGACGAACACGTGAAATTCCTGTTGCATCTGAAAGTAGAAACTCGCCCGATTACAACGGTATGTGCGTTTTTGCCCTAGGCCTTTGTAGTTATTGGTTTCGAGTATAAGACCAGCGAAAATTTTGATGGTTTCTCAACCATTCCTTAAATTCAAACTCCCATATCTCGCGAACGGATTGACGAACTCGAGAAATTCCTGTTGTATCTGAAAGTAGAAACTCGCCCGATTACAATGGTATGTGTAGGCTTCCCCAAGGCCATTCCTGTTATTGGTTTCGAGTATCAGACCAGCGAATATTTTGATGGTTCCTCAACCATTTCTTAACTTCAAACTCCCATATATCGCGAACGGATTGACGAATTCGAGAAATTCCTGTTGTATCTGAAAGTACAAACTAGCCCGATTACAATGCTGAGTGTACTTTTCCCCTAGGCCACTCCAGTTATTGTTATCGAATATCAGACTTGCGAAAATTTTGATCGTTTCTCAACCATCTCTTAACTCCAAACTCCGATATTTCGCGAACGGATTGACGAACTCGAGAAATTCCAGTTGCATCTGAAAGTAGAAACTCGCCCGATTACAATGGTGTGTGTACTTTTCCCCTAGGCCACTCCAGTTATTGGTTTCGAGTATCAGACCAGCGAAAATTTTGATGGTTTCTCAACCATTCATTAAATTCAAACTCCCATATCTCGCGAACGGATTGATGATCTCGAGAAATTCCTGTTGCATCTGAAAGTAGAAACTCGCCCGATTACAATGGTATGTGTACGTTTCCCTAAGGCCATTCCAGTTATTGGTTTCGAGTATCAGACCAGCGAAAATTTTGATGGTTTCTCAACCATTCCTTAACTTCAAACTCCCATATCTCGCGAACGGATTGACGAACACGTGAAATTCCTGTTGCATCTGAAAGTAGAAACTCGCCCGATTACAACGGTATGTGCATTTTTGCCCTAGGCCATGGTAGTTATTGATATCGAGTATCAGACCAGCGAAAATTTTGATGGTTTATCAACCATTCCTTAACTTCAAACTTCCATATCTCGCGAACGGATTGACGAACTCGAGAAATTCCTGTTGCATCTGAAAGTAGAAACTCGCCCCATTACAACGGTATGTGCATTTTTGCCCTAGGCCATAGTAGTTATTGGTTTCGAGTATAAGACCAGCGAAAATTTTGATGGTTTCTCAACCATTCCTTAAATTCAAACTCCCATATCTCGCGAACGGATTGACGAACTCGAGAAATTCCTGTTGTATCTGAAAGTAGAAACTCGCCCGATTACAATGGTATGTGTAGGTTTCCCCAAGGCCATTCCTGTTATTGGTTTCGAGTATCAGACCAGCGAATATTTTGATGGTTCCTCAACCATTTCTTAACTTCAAACTCCCATATATCGCGAACGGATTGACGAATTCGAGAAATTCCTGTTGTATCTGAAAGTACAAACTAGCCCGATTACAATGCTGAGTGTACTTTTCCCCTAGGCCACTCCAGTTATTGTTATCGAATATCAGACTTGCGAAAATTTTGATCGTTTCTCAACCATCTCTTAACTCCAAACTCCGATATTTCGCGAACGGATTGACGAACTCGAGAAATTCCAGTTGCATCTGAAAGTAGAAGCTCGCACGATTACAATGGTGTGTGTACTTTTCCCCTAGGCCACTCCAGTTATTGGTTTCGAGTATCAGACCAGCGAAAATTTTGATGGTTTCTCAACCATTCCTTAACTTCAAACTCCCATATCTCGCGAACGGATTGACGAACTCGAGAAATTCCTGTTGCATCTGAAAGTAGAAACTCGCCCGATTACAACGGTATGTGTATTTTTCCCCTAGGCCATTGTAGTTATTGGTTTCGAGTATCAGACTTGCAAAAATTTTGATGGTTTCTCAACCATTCCTTAACTTCAAACTCCCATTTCTCGCGAACGGATTGACGAACTCGAGAAATTCCTGTTGCATCTGAAAGTAGAAACTCGCCCGATTACAACGGTATGTGCGTTTTTGCCCTAGGCCTTTGTAGTTATTGGTTTCGAGTATAAGACCAGCGAAAATATTGATGGTTTCTCATCCATTCCTTAAATTCAAACTCCCATATCTCGCGAACGGATTGACGAACTCGAGAAATTCCTGTTGTATCTGAAAGTAGATACTCGCCCGATTACAATGGTATGTGTAGGTTTCCCCAAGGCCATTCCTGTTATTGGTTTCGAGTATCAGACCAGCGAATATTTTGATGGTTCCTCAACCATTTCTTAACTTCAAACTTCCATATATCGCGAACGGATTGACGAATTCGAGAAACTCCTGTTGTATCTGAAAGTACAAACTAGCCCGATTACAATGCTGAGTGTACTTTTCCCCTAGGCCATTCCAGTTATTGTTATCGAATATCAGACTTGCGAAAATTTTGATCGTTTCTCAACCATCTCTTAACTCCAAACTCCGATATTTCGCGAACGGATTGACGAACTCGAGAAATTCCAGGTGCATCTGAAAGTAGAAACTTGCCCGATTACAATGGTGTGTGTACTTTTCCCCTAGGCCACTCCAGTTATTGGTTTCGAGTATCAGACTAGCGAAAATTTTGATGGTTTCCCAACCATTCCTTAACTTCAAACTCCCATATCTCGCGAACGGATTGACGAATTCGAGAAATTCCTGTTGCATCTGAAAGTAGAAACTAGCCCGATTACAATGGTGTGTGTACTTTTCCCCTAGGCCATTCCAGTTATTGGTTTCGAGTATCAGACCAGCGAAAATTTTGATGGTTTCTCAACCATTCCTTAACTTCAAACTCCCATATCTCGCGAACGGATTGACGAACTCGAGAAATTCCTGTTGCATCTGAAAGTAGAAACTCGCCCGATTACAACGGTATGTGTATTTTTCCCCTAGCCCATTGTAGTTATTGGTTTCGAGTATCAGACTTGCAAAAATTTTGATGGTTTCTCAACCATTCCTTAACTTCAAACTCCCATTTCTCGCGAACGGATTGACGAACTCGAGAAATTCCTGTTGCATCTGAAAGTAGAAACTCGCCCGATTACAATGGTATGTGTACTTTTCTCCTAGGCCATTCTAGTTATTGGTTTCGAGTATCAGACCAGCGAAAATTTTGATGGCTTCTCAACCATTCCTTAACTTCAAACTCCCATATCTCGCGAACGGATTGACGAACACGTGAAATTCCTGTTGCATCTGAAAGTAGAAACTCGCCCGATTACAACGGTATGTGCATTTTTGCCCTAGGCCATGGTAGTTATTGATTTCGAGTATCAGACCAGCGAAAATTTTGATGGTTTATCAACCATTCCTTAACTTCAAACTTCCATATCTCGCGAACGGATTGACGAACTCGAGAAATTCCTGTTGCATCTGAAAGTAGAAACTCGCCCCATTACAACGGTATGTGCATTTTTGCCCTAGGCCATAGTAGTTATTGGTTTCGAGTATCAGACTTGCGAAAATTTCGATGGTTTCTCAACCATTCCTTAACTTCAAACTCCCATATCTCGCGAACGGATTGACGAACACGTGCAATTCCTGTTGCATCTGAAAGTAGAAACTCGCCCGATTACAACGGTATGTGCGTTTTTGCCCTAGGCCTTTGTAGTTATTGGTTTCGAGTATAAGACCAGCGAAAATTTTGATGGTTTCTCAACCATTCCTTAAATTCAAACTCCCATATCTCGCGAACGGATTGACGAACTCGAGAAATTCCTGTTGTATCTGAAAGTAGAAACTCGCCCGATTACAATGGTATGTGTAGGTTTCCCCAAGGCCATTCCTGTTATTGGTTTCGAGTATCAGACCAGCGAATATTTTGATGGTTCCTCAACCATTTCTTAACTTCAAACTCCCATATATCGCGAACGGATTGACGAATTCGAGAAATTCCTGTTGTATCTGAAAGTACAAACTAGCCCGATCACAATGCTGAGTGTACTTTTCCCCTAGGCCACTCTAGTTATTGTTATCGAATATCAGACTTGCGAAAATTTTGATCGTTTCTCAACCATCTCTTAACTCCAAACTCCGATATTTCGCGAACGGATTGACGAACTCGAGAAATTCCAGTTGCATCTGAAAGTAGAAACTCGCACGATTACAATGGTGTGTGTACTTTTCCCCTAGGCCACTCCAGTTATTGGTTTCGAGTATCAGACCAGCGAAAATTTTGATGGTTTCTCAACCATTCATTAAATTCAAACTCCCATATCTCGCGAACGGATTGATGATCTCGAGAAATTCCTGTTGCATCTGAAAGTAGAAACTCGCCCGATTACAATGGTATGTGTACGTTTCCCTAAGGCCATTCCAGTTATTGGTTTCGAGTATCAGACCAGCGAAAATTTTGATGGTTTCTCAACCATTCCTTAACTTCAAACTCCCATATCTCGCGAACGGATTGACGAACACGTGAAATTCCTGTTGCATCTGAAAGTAGAAACTCGCCCGATTACAACGGTATGTGCATTTTTGCCCTAGGCCATGGTAGTTATTGATATCGAGTATCAGACCAGCGAAAATTTTGATGGTTTATCAACCATTCCTTAACTTCAAACTTCCATATCTCGCGAACGGATTGACGAACTCGAGAAATTCCTGTTGCATCTGAAAGTAGAAACTCGCCCCATTACAACGGTATGTGCATTTTTGCCCTAGGCCATAGTAGTTATTGGTTTCGAGTATAAGACCAGCGAAAATTTTGATGGTTTCTCAACCATTCCTTAAATTCAAACTCCCATATCTCGCGAACGGATTGACGAACTCGAGAAATTCCTGTTGTATCTGAAAGTAGAAACTCGCCCGATTACAATGGTATGTGTAGGTTTCCCCAAGGCCATTCCTGTTATTGGTTTCGAGTATCAGACCAGCGAATATTTTGATGGTTCCTCAACCATTTCTTAACTTCAAACTCCCATATATCGCGAACGGATTGACGAATTCGAGAAATTCCTGTTGTATCTGAAAGTACAAACTAGCCCGATTACAATGCTGAGTGTACTTTTCCCCTAGGCCACTCCAGTTATTGTTATCGAATATCAGACTTGCGAAAATTTTGATCGTTTCTCAACCATCTCTTAACTCCAAACTCCGATATTTCGCGAACGGATTGACGAACTCGAGAAATTCCAGTTGCATCTGAAAGTAGAAGCTCGCACGATTACAATGGTGTGTGTACTTTTCCCCTAGGCCACTCCAGTTATTGGTTTCGAGTATCAGACCAGCGAAAATTTTGATGGTTTCTCAACCATTCCTTAACTTCAAACTCCCATATCTCGCGAACGGATTGACGAACTCGAGAAATTCCTGTTGCATCTGAAAGTAGAAACTCGCCCGATTACAACGGTATGTGCGTTTTTGCCCTAGGCCTTTGTAGTTATTGGTTTCGAGTATAAGACCAGCGAAAATTTTGATGGTTTCTCAACCATTCCTTAAATTCAAACTCCCATATCTCGCGAACGGATTGACGAACTCGAGAAATTCCTGTTGTATCTGAAAGTAGAAACTCGCCCGATTACAATGGTATGTGTAGGTTTCCCCAAGGCCATTCCTGTTATTGGTTTCGAGTATCAGACCAGCGAATATTTTGATGGTTCCTCAACCATTTCTTAACTTCAAACTCCCATATATCGCGAACGGATTGACGAATTCGAGAAATTCCTGTTGTATCTGAAAGTACAAACTAGCCCGATTACAATGCTGAGTGTACTTTTCCCCTAGGCCACTCCAGTTATTGTTATCGAATATCAGACTTGCGAAAATTTTGATCGTTTCTCAACCATCTCTTAACTCCAAACTCCGATATTTCGCGAACGGATTGACGACCTCGAGAAATTCCAGTTGCATCTGAAAGTAGAAACTCGCCCGATTACAATGGTATGTGTACTTTTCCCCTAGGCCATTCCAGTTATTGGTTTCGAGTATCAGACTTGCGATCATTTTTATGGTTTCTCAACCATTCCTTAACTTCAAACTCCCATATCTCGCGAACGGATTGACGAACTCGAGAAATTCCTGTTGCATCTGAAAGCAGAAACTCGCCCGATTACAACGGTATGTGCATTTTTGCCCTAGGCCATGGTAGTTATTAGTTTCTAGTATCAGACTTGCGAAAATTTCGATGGTTTCTCAACCATTCCTTAACTTCAAACTCCCATATCTCGCGAACGGATTGACGAACTCGAGAAATTCCTGTTGCATCTGAAAGTAGAAACTCGCCCGACTACAATGGTGTGTGTACTTTTCCCCTAGGCCATTCCTGTTGTTGGTTTCGAGTATCAGACCAGCGAAAATTTTGATGGTTTCTCAACCATTCCTTAACATCAAACTCCCATATCTTGCGAACGGATTGACGAACTCGAGAAATTCCTGTTGCATCTGAAAGTGGACGCTCTCCCGATTACAAAGGTATGTGTATTTTTCCCGTAGGCCTTTGTAGTTATTGGTTTCGAGTATCAGACTTGCGAAAATTTGGATGGTTTCTCAACCATTCCTTAAATTCAAACTCCCATATCTGGCGAACGGGTTGACGAACTCGAGAAATTCCTGTTGCATCTGAAAGTAGAAACTCGCCCGATTACAACGGTATGTGTATTTTTCCCCTAGCCCATTGTAGTTATTGGTTTCGAGTATCAGACTTGCAAAAATTTTGATGGTTTCTCAACCATTCCTTAACTTCAAACTCCCATTTCTCGCGAACGGATTGACGAACTCGAGAAATTCCTGTTGCATCTGAAAGTAGAAACTCGCCCGATGACAATGGTATGTGTACTTTTCCCCTAGGCCATTCCAGTTATTGGTTTCGAGTATCAGACCAGCGAAAATTTTGATGGTTTCTCAACCATTCCTTAACTTCAAACTCCCACATCTCGCGAACGGATTGACGAACACGTGAAATTCCTGTTGCATCTGAAAGTAGAAACTCGCCCGATTACAACGGTATGTGCATTTTTGCCCTAGGCCTTTGTAGTTATTGGTTTCGAGTATCAGACTTGCGAAAATTTTGAGGGTTTCTCAACCATTCCTTAACTTCAAACTCCCATATCTCGCGAACGGATTGACGAACTCGAGAAATTCCTGTTGCATCTGAAATTAGAGATTCGCCCGATTAGAATGGTGTGTGCACTTTTCCCCTAGGCCATTCCAGTTATTCGTTTCTAGCATCAGAATTGCGAAAATTTTGATGGTTTCTCAAGCATTCCTTAACTTCAAACTCCCATATCTCGCGAACGGATTGACGAACTCGAGAAATTCCTGTTGCATCTGAAAGCAGAAACTCGCCCGATTACAAAGATATGTGTGTTTTTCCCCTAGGCATTTGTAGTTAATGGTTTCGAGTATCAGTCTTGCGAAAATTTTGAGGGTTTCTCAACCATTCCTTAACTTCAAACTCCCATATCTCGCAAACGGATTGACGAACTCGAGAAATCCCTGTTGCACCTGGAAGCAGAAAATCGCCCGATTACAACGGTGTGTGTACTTTTCCCCTAGGCCTTTGTAGTTATTGGTTTCGATTATCAGACTTGCGAAAATTTTGATGGTTTCTCAACCATTCCCTTAACTTCAAACTCCCATATCTCGCGAACGCATTGACGAACTCGAGTAATTCCTGTTGCTTCTGAAAGTAGGAACTCGCCCGATTACAATGGTGTGTGTACTTTTCCCCTAGGCCATTCCTGTTGTTGGTTTCGAGTATCAGACCAGCGAAATTTTGATGGTTCTCAACCATTCCTTAACATCAAACTCCCATATCTCGCGAACGGATTGACGAACTCGAGAATTCCTGTTGCATCTGAAAGTAGAAACTCGCCCGATTACAAAGGTATGTGTATTTTTCCCCTAGCCCATTGTAGTTATTGGTTTCGAGTATCAGACTTGCAAAAAATTTTGATGGTTCTCAACCATTCCTTAACTTCAAACTACCATTTCTCGCGAACGGATTGACGAACTCGAGAAGTTCCTGTTGCATCTGAAAGTAAGAAACTCGCCCGATTACAATGGTATGTGTACTTTTCCCCTAGGCCATTCCAGTTATTGGTTTCGAGTATCAGAACAGCGAAAATTTTGATGGTTTCTCGACATCCTTAACTTCAAACTCCCATATCTCGCGAACGGATTGGACGAACACGTGAAATTCCTGTTGCATCTGAAAGTAGAAACTCGCCCGATTACAACGGTATGTGCATTTTTGCCCCTAGGCCTTTGTAGTTATTGGTTTCGAGTATCAGACTTGCGAAATTTTGAGTGTTACTCAACCATTCCTTAACTTCAAACTCCCATATCTCGCGAACGGATTGACGAACTCGAGAAATTCCTGTTGCATCTGAAATTAGAGATTCGCCGATTAGAATGGTGTGTGTACTTTTCCCCTAGGCCATTCCAGTTATTCGTTTCTAGCATCAGAATTGCGAAAATTTTGATGGTTTCTCAACCATTCCTTAACTTCAAACTCCCATATCTCGCGAACGGATTGACGAACTCGAGAAATTCCTGTTGCATCTGAAAGCAGAAACTCGCCCGATTACAACGGTATGTGCATTTTTGCACTAGGCCTTTGTAGTTATTGGTTTCGAGTATCAGACTTGCGAAAATTTTGATGGTTTCTCAACCATTACTTAACTTCAAACTCCCATATCTCGCGAACGGATTGACGAACACGTGAAATTCCTGTTGCATCTGAAAGTAGAAGCTCGCCCGATTACAACGGTATGTGCATTTTTGGCCTAGGCCTTTGTAGTTATTGGTTTCGAGTATCAGACTTGCGAAAATTTTGAGTGTTACTCAACCATTCCTTAACTTCAAACTCCCATATCTCGCGAACGGATTGACGAACTCGAGAAATTCCTGTTGCATCTGAAATTAGAGATTCGCCGATTAGAATGGTGTGTGTACTTTTCCCCTAGGCCATTCCAGTTATTCGTTTCTAGCATCAGACTTGCGAAAATTTGGATGGTTTCTCAACCATTCCTTGAATTCAAACTCCCATATCTCGCGAACGGATTGACGAACTCGAGAAATTCCTGTTGCATCTGAAAGCAGATACTCGCCCGATTACAACGGTATGTGTATTTTTCCCATATGCCTTTGTCGTTATTGGTTTCGAGTATCAGACTTGCGAAAATTTTGATGGTTTCTCAACCATTCCTTAACTTCAAACCCCCATGTCTCGCGAACGGAATGGCTCACTCTTGAAATTCCTGCTGCATCTGAAAGTGGAAACTCGCCCGATTACAAAGGTATGTGCATTTTTCCCCAGGCCTTTGTAGTTATTGGTTTCGAGTATCAGACTTGCGAAAATTTGGATGTTTTCTCAAGCATTCCTTAACTTCAAACTCCCATATCTCGAGAACGGATTGACGAACTCGAGAAATTCCTGTTGCATCTGAAAGCAGAAACTCGCCCGATTACAACGGTATGTGCATTTTTGCACTAGGCCTTTGTAGTTATTGGTTTCGAGTATCAGACTTGCGAAAATTTTGATGGTTTCTCAACCATTCCTTAACTTCAAACTCCCATATCTCGCGAACGGATTGACGAACACGTGAAATTCCTGTTGCATCTGAAAGTAGAAACTCGCCCGATTACAACGGTATGTGCATTTTTGCCCTAGCCCTTTGTAGTTATTGGTTTCGAGTATCAGACTTGCGAAAATTTTGAGTGTTACTCAACCATTCCTTAACTTCAAACTCCCATATCTCGCGAACGGATTGACGAACTCGAGAAATTCCTGTTGCATCTGAAATTAGAGATTCGCCGATTAGAATGGTGTGTGTACTTTTCCCCTAGGCCATTCCAGTTATTCGTTTCTAGCATCAGAATTGCGAAAATTTTGATGGTTTCTCAACCATTCCTTAACTTCAAACTCCCATATCTCGCGAACGGATTGACGAACTCGAGAAATTCCTGTTGCATCTGAAAGCAGATACTCGCCCGATTACAACGGTATGTGTATTTTTCCCATATGCCTTTGTCGTTATTGGTTTCGAGTATCAGACTTGCGAAAATTTTGATGGTTTCTCAACCATTCCTTAACTTCAGACTCCCATATCTCGCGAACGGAATGACGAACTCGAGAAATTCCTGTTGCATCTGAAAGCAGATACTCGCCCGATTACAACGGTATGTGTATTTTTCCCATATGCCTTTGTCGTTATTGGTTTCGAGTATCAGACTTGCGAAAATTTTGATGGTTTCTCAACCATTCCTTAACTTCAAACTCCCATGTCTCGCGAACGGAATGGCGCACTCGAGAAATTCCTGTTGCATCTGAAAGTGGAAACTCGCCCGATTACAAAGGTATGTGCATTTTTCCCCTAGGCCTTTGTAGTTATTGGTTTCGAGTATCAGACTTGCGAAAATTTGGATGTTTTCTTAAGCATTCCTTAACTTCAAACTCCCATATCTCGAGAACGGATTGACGAACTCGAGAAATTCCTGTTGCATCTGAAAGCAGAAACTCGCCCGATTACAACGGTATGTGTATTTTACCCTAGGCCATTGTAGTTATTGGTTTCTAGCGCCAGAATTGCTAAAATTTTTATGGTTTCTCAACCATTCCTTAACTTCAGACTCCCATATCTCGCGAACGGAATGACGAACTCGAGAAATTCCTGTTGCATCTGAAAGCAGATACTCGCCCGATTACAACGGTATGTGTATTTTTCCCATATGGCTTTGTCGTTATTGGTTTCGAGTATCAGACTTGCGAAAATTTTGAAGGTTTCTCAATCATTCCTTAACTTCAGACTCCCATATCTCGCGAACGGAATGACGAACTCGAGAAATTCCTGTTGCATCTGAAAGCAGATACTCGCCCGATTACAAAGATATGTGTGTTTTTCCCATATGCCTTTGTCGTTATTGGTTTCGAGTATCAGACTTGCGAAAATTTTGATGGTTTCTCAACCATTCCTTAACTTCAAACTCCCATGTCACGCGAACGGAATGGCGCACTCGAGAAATACCTGTTGCATCTGAAAGTGGAAACTCGCCCGATTACAAAGGTATGTGCATTTTTCCCCTAGGCCTTTGTAGTTATTGGTTTCGAGTATCAGACTTGCGAAAATTTGGATGTTTTCTCAAGCATTCCTTAACTTCAAACTCCCATATCTCACGAACGGATTGACGAACTCGAGAAATTCCTGTTGCATCTGAAAGTGGAAACTCGCCCGATTACAAAGGTGTATGCATTTTTCCCCTAGGCCTTTGTAGTTATTGGTTTCGTGTATCAGACTTGCGAAAATTTTGATGGTTTCTCAAGCATTCCTTAACTTCAAACTCCCATATCTCGCGAACGGATTGACGAACTCGAGAAATTCCTGTTGCATCTGAAAGCAGAAACTCGCCCGATTACAAAGATATGTGTGTTTTTCCCCTAGGCCTTTGTAGTTAATGGTTTCGAGTATCAGTCTTGCGAAAATTTTGAGGGTCTCTCAACCATTCCTTAACTTCAAACTCCCATATCTCGCGAACGGATTGACGAACTCGAGAAATTCCTGTTGCATCTGAAAGCAGAAACTCGCCCGATTACAAAGATATGTGTGTTTTTCCCCTAGGACTTTGTAGTTAATGGTTTCGAGTATCAGTCTTGCGAAAATTTTGAGGGTTTCTCAACCATTCCTTAACTTCAAACTCCCATATCTCGCGAACGGATTGACGAACTCGAGAAATTCCTGTTGCATCTGAAATTAGAGATTCGCCCGATTAGAATGGTGTGTGTACTTTTCCCCTAGGCCATTCCAGTTATTCGTTTCTAGCATCAGAATTGCGAAAATTTTGATGGGTTCTCAACCATTCCTTAACTTCAAACTCCCATTTTTCGCAAACGGATTGACGAACTCGAGAAATTCCTGTTGCATCTGAAAGTAGAAACTCGCCCGATTACAAAGATATGTGTGTTTTTCACCTAGGCCTATGTAGTTATTGGTTTCGAGTATCCGACTTGCGAAAATTTTGATAGTTCCTCAACCATTCCTTAAATTCAAACTTCCATGCCTCGCGAACGGATTGACGAACTCGAGAAATCCCTGTTGCACCTGGAAGCAGAAAATCGCCCGATTACAATGGTGTGTGTACTTTTCCCCTAGGTCATTCCAGTTATTGGTTTCGAGTATCAGACTTGCGAAAATTTTGATGGTTGCTCAACCATTCCTTAAATTCAAACTCCCATATCTCGCGAACGGGTTGACGAACTCGAGAAATTCCTATTGCATCTGAAAGTAGATACTCGCCCGATTACAACGGTATGTGTATTTTTCCCATATGCCTTTGTCGTTATTGGTTTCGAGTATCAGACTTGCGAAAATTTTGATGGTTGCTCAACCATTCCTTAAATTCAAACTCCCATATCTCGCGAACGGGTTGACGAACTCGAGAAATTCCTGTTGCTTCTGAAAGTAGAAACACGCCCGATTTCAACGGTGTGTGTACTTTTCCCCTAGGCCTTTGTAGTTATTGGTTAAGATTATCAACGTGCGAAAATTTTGATGGTTCCTCAACCATTTCTTAACTTCAAACTCCCATATATCGCGAACGGATTGACGAACTCGAGAAATTCCTGTTGTATCTGAAAGTACAAACTAGTCCGATTACAATGCTGTGTGTACTTTTCCTCTAGGCAACTCCAGTTATTTTTATCGAATATCAGACTTGCGAAAATTTTGATCGTTTCTCAACCATTCCTTAACATCAAACTCCCATATCTCGCGAACGGATTGACGAACTCGAGAAATTCCTGTTGCATCTGAAAGTGGAAGCTCTCCCGATTACAAAGGTATGTGTATTTTTCCCGTAGGCCTTTGTAGTTATTGGTTTCGAGTATCAGACTTGCGAAAATTTGGATGGTTTCTCAACCATTCCTTGAATTCAAACTCCCATATCTCGCGAACGGGTTGACGAACTCGAGAAATTCCTGTTGCATCTGAAAGTAGAAACTCGCCCGATTACAAAGGTATGTGTATTTTTCCCCTAGCCCATTGTAGTTATTGGTTTCGAGTATCAGACTTGCAAAAATTTTGATGGTTTCTCAACCATTCCTTAACTTCAAACTACCATTTCTCGCGAACGGATTGACGAACTCGAGAAGTTCCTGTTGCATCTGAAAGTAGAAACTCGCCCGATTACAATGGTATGTGTACTTTTCCCCTAGGCCATTCCAGTTATTGGTTTCGAGTATCAGAACAGCGAAAATTTTGATGGTTTCTCGACCATTCCTTAACTTCAAACTCCCATATCTCGCGAACGGATTGACGAACACGTGAAATTCCTGTTGCATCTGAAAGTAGAATCTCGCCCGATTACAACGGTATGTGCATTTTTCCCCTAGGCCTTTGTAGTTATTGGTTTCGAGTGTCAGACTTGCGAAAATTGTGAGGGTTTCTCAACCATTCCTTAACTTCAAACTCCCATATCTCGCGAACGGATTGACGAACTCGAGAAATTCCTGTTGCATCTGAAAGCAGCTACTCGCCCGATACAACGGTATGTGTTTTTTTCCCATACTGCTTTGGTCGTTATTGGTATCCGAGTATCAGCTTGCGAAAATTTTGATGTTTCTCAACCATCCTTAACTTCAAACCCCCATGTCCCTCGCGAACGGAATGGCTCACTCTTGAAATTCCTGCTGCATCTGAAAGTGGAAACTCGCCCGATTACAAAGGTATGTGCATTTTCCCCTAGGCCTTTGTAGTTATTGGTTCGGAGTATCAGACTTGGCGAAAATTTGGATGTTTTCCTCAAGCATTCCTTAACTTCAAACTCCATATCTCGAGAACGGATTGACCGAACTCGAGAAATTCCCTGTTGCATCTGAAAGCAGAAACTCGCCCGAATACAACGGTATGTGCCATTTTGCACTAGGCCCTGTAGTTATTGGTTTCGAGTATCAGACTTGCGAAAATTTTGATTGTTTCCAACCCATTCCTTAACTTCAAACTCCCATATCTCGCGAACGGATAAATGACGAACCGTGAAATTCCTGTTGCATCTGAAAGTAGATTACTCGCCCCGATTACAACGGTATGTGTATTTTTCTCATATGCCTTTGTCGTTATTGCTTTCGAGTATCAGACTTGCGAAAATATTGATGTTTCTCAACCATTCCTTAACTTCAAACTCCCATGTCTCGCGAACGGAATGCGCACTCGCGGAAATCCTGTTGCATCAGAAAGTGGTGAAACTCGCCCGATTACAAAGTATGTTGCATTTTTCCCCTAGGCCTTTGTAGTTATTGGTTTCGAGTGTCAGACTTGCGAAAATTGTGAGGGTTTCTCAACCATTCCTTAACTTCAAACTCCCATATCTCGCGAAACAGGGATTGACGACTCGAGAAATTCCTGTTGCATCTGAAAGCAGAAACTCGCCCCGATTACAACGGTATGTGCATTTTTGCACTAGGCCTTTGTAGTTATGGTTTCGAGTGTCAGACCTTGCGAAAATTGTGAGGGTTCTCACCATTCCTAACTTCAAACTCCATATCCTCGCGAACGGATTGACGAACCGAGAATTTTCCTGTTGCATCTGAAAGCAGAAACGCGCCCGATTACAACGGTATGTGCATTTTTGCACTAGGGCTTTGTAGTATTGGTTTCGAGAACCAAGACTTGCGAAAATTTGATGGTTTCTCAACCATTCATTAACTTCATACTCCCATATCTCGCGAACGGATTGACGAACTCGAGAAATTCCTGTTGCAATCATGAAATTAGAGATTCGCCGATTTGAATGTGTGTGTACTTTTCCCCTAGGCCATTCCAGTTATTCCGTTTCTAGCATCAGAATTGCGAAAATTTTGATGTTCTCACCATTCCTTAACTTTCAAAAACTCCCCATATCTCGCGAACGATTGACGACTCGAGAATTCCAGTTGCAATCTGAAAGCAGATACTCGCCCGATTACAACGGTATGTGTATTTTTCCCATATGCCTTTGTCGTTATTGGTTTCGAGTATCAGACTTGCGAAAATTTTGAGGGTTTCTCAACCATTCTCCTTAACTTCAGACTCCCATATCTCGGCGAACGGAATGACGAACTCGAGAAATTCCTGTTGCATCTGAAAGCAGATACTCGCCGATTACAACGGTATGTGTATTTTCCCATATGCCTTTGTCGTTATTGGTTTCGAGTATCAGACTTGCGAAAATTTTGATGGTTTTCTCAACCCCTTCCTTAACTTCAAACTCCCATGACTCGCGAACGGAATGGCGCACTCCGAGAAAATTCTGTTGCATCTGAAAGTGGAAACTCGCCCGATTACAAAGGTATGTGCATTTTTCCCCTAGGCCTTTGTAGTTATTGTTTCGAGTATCAGACTTGCGAAACCAATTTGGATGTTTTCCTCAAGCATCCTTACTTCAAACTCCCATATCTCGAGAACGGATTGACAACTCGAGAAATTCCTGTTGCATACTGAAAGCAGAAACTCGCCCCGATTACAACGGTATGTGTAGTTACCCTAGGCCATTGTAGTTATTTGTTTCTAGCGCCCGAATTGCTAAAATTTGATGTGTCTCAACCATTCCTTAACTTCAAACTCCAATCTCGCGAACGGATTGACGAACTCGAGAAATTCCTGTTGCAATCTGAAAGCAGATACTCGCCCGCTTACAACGGTATGTGTATTTTCCCATATGCCTTTGTCGTTAATTGTTTCGAGTATCAGACTTGCGAAAATTTGATGGTTTCTCAATCATTCCTTAACTTCAGACTCCCATATCTCGCTGAACGGAATGACGAACTCGAGATAATGCTGTTGCATCTGAAAGCAGATACTCGCCCCGATTTACAAAGGATATGTGTGTTTTTCCATATGCCCTTGTCGTTATTGGTTAAGAGTATCAGACTTGCGAAAATTTTGATGTTCTCAACCAATCCATAACTTCAAACTCCCATGTCACGCGAACGGAATGGCGCACTCGAGAATACCTGTTGCATCCTGAAAGTGGGAATCTCGCCCGATACAGTAGGTATGTGCATTTTCTTTCCCCTAGGCCTTTGTAGTTATTGGTTTCGAGTATCAGACTTTTACGAAAATTTGGATGTTTTCACAAGCATTCCTTAACTTCAACTCCCATATCTCACGAACGGATTGACGAACTCGAGAATATTCTGTTGCATCTGAAAGTGGAAAACTCGCCCGATTACAAAAGGTGTATGCATTTTTCCCCTAGGCCTTTGTAGTTATTTGGTTTCGTGTATCAGACCTTGCGAAATATTGATGGTTTCTCAAGCATTCCTTAACTTCAAACTCCCATATCTCGCGAACGGATTGACGATCTCGAGAAATTCCCTGTTGCATCTGAAAGCAGAAACTCGCCCCCGATTACAAGATATGTGTGTTTTCCCCTAGGCTTTTGTAGTTAATGGTTCGAGTATCAGATCTTGCGAAAATTTTGAGGTCACTCAACCATTCCTTAACTTCAAACTCCCATATCTCGCGAACGGATTGACGACTCGAGAAATTCCTGTTGCATCCTGAAAGCAGGGAAACTCGCCGATTACAAAGATATGTGTGTTTTTCCCCTAGGACTTCGTAGTTAATGGTTTCGAGTATGAAGTCCTTGCGAAAATTTGAGGGTTTCTCACCATTGCTTAACTTCAAACTCCCATATCTCGCGAATCGGATTGACGAACCTCGAGAAAATTCCTGTTGCATCTGAAATTAGAGATCGCCCGATAGAAATGGTGTGTGTAATTTTCCCCGAGGCCATTCCAGTATTCGTTTCTAGCTCAGAATTGCGAAAATATTGATGGTTTCTCACCCATTCCTTAACTTCAAACTCCCCATTTCTCGCAAACGGATTGACGAACTCGAGGAAATTCCATGTTGCATCTGAAAGTAGAGAAACTACTCGCCCGATTACAAAGATCTGTGTGTTTTTCACCTAGGCCTATGTAGTTATTGGTTTCGAGTATCCGACTTGCGAAAATTTTGATAGTTCCTCAACCATTCATAAATTCCAAACTTCCCATGCCTCGCGAACGATTGACGACTCGAGAAATCCCTGTTGCACCTGGAAGCAGAAAAATCGCCCGATTACAACGGTGTGTGTACTTTTCCCCTAGGCCTTTGTAGTTATTGTTTCGATAATCAGACTTGCGAAATTTTGATGGTTTCTCAAACCATTCCTTAACTTCAAACTCCCATATCTCGCGAACGCATTGACGAACTCGAGTAAATTCCTGTTGCTTCCTGAAAGTAGGAACTCGCCCGATTACAATGGTGTGTGTACTTTTCCCCTAGGCCATTCCCTGTTGTTGGTTTCGAGTATCAAGTACCAGCGAAAATTTTGATGTTTCTCAACCATTCCTTATACATCAAACTCCCATATCTCGCGAACGGATTGACGAACTCGAGAAATTTCCTGTTGCATCTGAAAGTGGACGCTCTCCCCGATTACAAAGGTATGTGTATTTTTCCCCGTTGGCCTTTGTAGTTATTGGTTTCGAGTATCAGACTTGCGAAAATTTGATGGTTTCTCACCATTCCTTGAATTCATAACTCCCATATCTCGCGAACGGGTTGACGAACTCGAGAAATTCCTGTTGCATCTGAAAGTAGAAACTCGCCCGATTACAAAGTATGTGTATTTTTCCCCTAGCCCTTGTAGTTATTGGTTTCGAGTATCAGACTTGTACAAAAATTTGATGGTTTCTCAACCATTCTTAACT